>NC_143396.1:280715354-280867164 GCF_052110815.1 Crocodylus siamensis | reverse complement strand
CGCTGCCCTAGAGGAAGGTACAAGAACCATGAAGGAGGCAGCATCAGGTTGACCTGCTTCATATAGATGTTTCATCCTTATCCCTAAAAATGAGAGATTTGCCCTAGTTCGAATCTGAACCCAATGTGGCTTAACACATACTAGTTCTAGTCCTGGTTGTTAGCTCTCTTCTGTCAGCAGCACATAAGTGGATCTTGAATAAGGGATTTGAAAGAATGGGAATCTTTCATGGGTGGATCCAGTGGGATGGGGTACTGGTACACTTATACCCCACTTTGACTCCTGTTTCACATAAAGCTTAAAATCAACTGCCTGGCTGTCAGGGATGCTCATCAGGCTGACTAGGCTGGGCCCAGGGCTGTCAGGGACTCTCAGCAGGCAGGCCAGCCTGAGCCAAGTACTGCAGCAGCCATACCTGCAGCCAACTTGGCTGCTGGAGCAACACCTATCCATTTAGCACCAGCCGGGGCCCTGGCGCTGCAGGCCAGGTAACAGTTCTGCTGTGGCAAGCCTCCTGGTTCCTGCGCTCTGGTTCCCCAGTTCCTGACCCTGGGTTTTGGCCTAGTTCTGGACTTTGGCTTTGGATTTCCCTGGGGTTCTGACCCCAGTTTGGCTCTGTTTTTGGACTTCATCCTGTGGATCCCCGCAGACTGGTACTTGGCATCTGACCCCCGAATCCTGACCCTCAACTGTGTTGTGGACTCTACTCCTATAACTCCCTCTGGCTTTGGTATATGGCTCCTGTCCTCTGATGCAGCCCCAGGCCCTGTTTTTTCCTTGGTGGCCTAATCATTAAGCCAGACTGCCTCCACCCTGGTTCCTTACACTGGCAGTGTCAGCAGAATTTCTAGTCCATCAGTGCTGAGGGAGTCTAGTACTTCATGGCTCATTATAATCTATCTGATCTTTTCTAAATTCTTTATTCTATCAACTTTAAGGACACTCTCTTTTTTAACGGTCTTGATGTTCCACCAATCAAGCAATCCTTTGTCGTCCAGTTCTGCTGTCTGATGGTTGTTTCTGGTAATGAAGCTTCTATTTCATACCCCTGCAGAATATCTTTAAGTCATTCCAATGAAGTTGTATTTGCTTTTTCATCAATCTTGAATTGAATAATACAGCCCTAGGCCCCTTTCTTATTAGTAAATCTTCTAGCTTATTTTTAACTGGAGAAAAATGTTTGTGGTTTTATATGAGATGATGCACCTTGCCATCTGCACCCCCTCTTAAAAATTCTAGTTCTGCCCATGGAGGCTTTATGGGAGGGGAGCCCTGAAAAATTTCATGCAAGGGAATGATGTGTATTATGGACAGGAGCTTAGAGATTGCTGTATTATGACTACTGTCCAATGCTTAATGGATGGACATGTTCCAGCAAGCCATTTCTGAGCTTCGCAAATCGGCTTGAGAAGGCTAATAAGCAGGGAACAATATAAAGTGCCCAAAGAAGATAATATTGTAACATTATCTGAATTACTGCCCTCTTGCCCTGAATTATTACAAATAATGCCGTGTCAGAATGAGATTGCAACCCTCATTAGATGTAGATTCAGCACCACATTACTTTAGATAAGATACTAGGTTCACTTATACAGCTAAGAAGAAACCAGAATACATCAGAGATAATGAGCGTGTTCTGCCCCCTAACTTAACTCCTTAGGAATCTTTATAAGAACTATACAATAGACAGACGGTCATAGTAGATATTCAGCAAGTAAAGAAATGAAGTTGAGTTAAAATGGATCATTTTTAAATGATAACATTGTGGCAGCAAGATAAAAATAGCCCCAATAAAATGGAATTTTGATGATAAAGTTTTCATAAAGCTTGATGAACACTATTTTTGTAATATAATGCACATGCTGCAATCACTTGATTCAAAATAAGAAAGGGCTGTTCCACTATAGAAGATATTATTTCTTCTACAAGTAGTATGAGGTCTGCAAAGAAGTGGCTGTGAATTTCAGCAGCCTTACCCTAAGACATGGGCTTGAGGGACCCTGTACTGTAGTAGGAGCATTGCTTACGGGAGAGACAGAGAAGACAACGGAGAGCATGGGAGGGCAAGTAATTCCCACATGATGGGAATGGTACATCATGGCACCGAATGCTTTAAGATTGAAGAGTGAATGTAGAAATGAGAGATGCAGCAAGAAAGTTCCTGAAAGACCCCATAACTATTAAAACTGGCTGTTAACTACGGCTGCACATGATTGTTCATGAGTTAAAACAGACTCAGTAGCTACTGCCCAGGATTTATGATGGTATACGAAGGGCCTAGTTCTGATCTTATTACATAGGTATAAATCCATTTTGGGATTGCTCTGGTATAAAACCAGACTGGGGATGCAACTATAGGCATAGCCATGGGCAAGGAATGATATGTTTGCTACCATACTTGAGAAGTAGCTTTGCAAGGTGTAGTGTCCTGGACTCCGATACATTTATCTGGAGAAGAATGTGTGTCCCACAGACTTGGCAAGAGAAAGTGTTATTAATATGTTGAACATATTTATGATCTGATAAAAAAAATAGACAGAAAAGAGTGACATTTTTCAGTGATGAATTTGACATTCTATTTGCAAATTCCAAGACTAATACAATATGTGATGCATCTGATTTTTTTTTTGTAGACTGTTTGGGACGTTTCCCAAAATAAATAGTAATTTAATATCCACCCCCAATCTGTTTAAAAAAAACCCCCAACCCCAAAACCAAACCAAAACAAGCAAAAACCCCCTTTGGCTAAGGGTTCTTTATGCAGCAATTTGAGACCTGCATAAATATATTCTGCTGCTGCGAAGACTGATAATTACCACACCCGCATGATTTTATAATACACACGTCTAATTGTAATATAGTTATTTGTGGCAGCCAGGCACTTAAAATACATTTTTATTGCATAGCTCTAGGCAATGATAAAAAGCCTTTATTATTGCTACCTGAGCATAACTTGCAGGGCATTTTTGTTTGTGTGTGACAAACTGACATGCTTTTTGCTATTTCCTTGTGAAGCTTGTTAAAGTGATGTGATTAAAAACACACGTAATTAAGTAGGACACAAATGTCCCAACATTGTGGCTAGCTTGTGCTTGGGCAATCAGGTCTGAGGAAGTAAAAATCTGTTTAATGTCATCCTGCCCAGGCTCCTGGGAACATGAGATTCGCGTAATAACTGGACTGTGTGCACTTTAACACAGTGTGAAAAGGCCGTATTGCTACCTCTGTAGGTATTACTACCTTTCTAGGAGTAAATTGCACTCATCAGCCATATCTGCAAGTGAGGGGAATAAGTCCATTCTGGCCGCGTCTACATGAGATGCTGACTATGCAGTCGTTAACTGCACAGTCATTTAGTACTTGCATATACAAGCACTAAATGACTTTGTAATAACTGGAGTCACTGTGCAGCAGAGAACCCTAATGGCTTTTTGGGGATGTTGACTGCACAGTAGCTTGTTGGTACTGCATAGTAGCTCATTATTACTGAACAGTAGCGTCGTGTCACGCTTTGTGCCACGTGACACTACTGCGCAGTAGTAATGAACTTCTCAGTTAGCATCTCATGTAGATGCAGCCTCTGTAGCCTTTCTTATTAATACGTGCCCATGCGGTGGGTAAGGTGGGTTCTTTTACTGCCATCCGGGGATGTAGTCCAAGCCATAATCTGGCTCTAAATCCATGGATTGGTCTGTTTGATGCACTGCAGTTTGGCTGCCTGCCTACCCCAAAGTCTACAGGACTGTCCCAGCTGTTTTGGGATATCTTGCCTCCTTAAACCTAAGGAGCTGATCTCCAAGCCCTTCATTTCTAGAGCAAGGAAGAGTTGCTTCATGAGTAAGGGCTAATTCATGGCACCCCAAGACCTGTGTTAATCAGGACTCTTCCATGGTTTGCTGGGCATTAGAGCAATGGGATATTACAGAACAAGGGCATTTAAGGGCTATGTTCTCCAAAGCAGGATATCAGGGGATTGAACTGCATGAATCATTGTGATGTTAATGGAGCTGGGCAGAGAAATCCCTGAGAACCTTTTTGAACACTTTACTTATTTGGGCCAAATGCACTGCAGTTCCAGCTGCAGGAAAAGGCAGTGCAAAGGCAGAAGGAATGGAGTGCTAATGGAAGAGAGAAAAGGGGTAAGGGTGGGGAAGGATAGGAGCAGATGGTGGAATGAAGAGGGATGTCATTTAAATGTTGTATGACATTTACTTTAAAAGGCCATAAGAGATAGTGATGGGCAAACTGTTAATGGCATGGTTCATTTACAAGGATCCTGGCTTCTCTGGAGCTCAGATCATTATCTGAGTTTGTCTAGGTCACCTGGAGCCGCAGCCTCAGAAGCTGAAACAGCTCCTGCCGCCTGCTCTGCCTCCTAGGATTCTGCTCCTGTTGTCAATGGAGATCAATGTTTTCCTTTGCCCTGTCAAATGATTTACTTTTGTAGAGCTGCGCACAAGGAAACCATCAAGCTGCCGTGGCTCAGCCAGGGAAGCAATCTGGACTCCTGATTCTCATTAAAGTGAAATGGAAGCTAAGCACTTAAATCTCTAAAGCAAAGCTGAAAAGCTTACCTGTGTGTCTGTCTTGTACTGGTTGCTGCAGGGGCCACTGGTTCCAGTGTGGTTTGTTCTTTCTGTGCTGCCTGCAGCTGCCCTCTGGATGGTTCGTGGCTGTGGTACTCCTAGGTGCACTGCATCTCTGCATTGTCCAGCAGCTCAGCAGTCAATCACCCTGTGAATGTATTATATAGGGAAAACTAGCTTGTAGCCTGCTCCCTTTCTGACAAGCTTCTGAACCTCTCCAACCTCCTAAACAGTCCTGCACCAGAGCACCAAGGCTACATACAGACACTCGGGTTCTCCGGGGAGAATCATTGCTGTCCCAAGAAACCAGGAGTATGCAGATGCTCGGGATTTTTCTCCCAGAGCAAAATGGACACTGCAAGAAAAGTAACACAGGGACAACCAAGTTGAAATGACTCCTGTAGGAGCAAATCTCTGTACTATTTACCCTTCTGAGAGAGTACACAGCACACACCTTCAGCATCCTAGGGTGCTTTGTTTCCCCTATCCCCCTCAGAGGCAGTGTATTGCTTGGCCTGGATTCTCTGCTCCCTGCTCAGCCGTAGTAGTAACATGCCCCTTTAACAACCTCACATTGTACTGCAGGGTGATGCAGGCTGACTCTGAGCAGTCTGGGTCAGCCTATCAGGGCTTCTCGGTGCACTGTTGCCATGTGTTGCCAGGTAGACTGAGGGAGCCTACAGAGCATGCTGAGATGTGTGTGCAGGGGCCCCCTGACTGCACAGCTTCAGCACTGCAGGCTCTCTGCCGTTTGGTAGCTCAGCATTCGAATGTCTGTTCAGGAATCTCTGGGTAAGTTTTTCTACCAGGTGAACGAAGTGAGGAGAATTCTCCCAGGTTATCTGAACATGTATATACAGCCTAAATCTCAGGTTTCATCCATGACCTTTTGTAATTTCCATCCCCCTCCCTCCCCTTCTAACTTCTGTAAGGGACAGAAGTGTAGGTGGTCTTGCCTAATGGTTAGGCCACTGAGAGAAAGCAGGGCCTGGGGCTGTGTCAAAGGGCAGGAGCCATATACCAAAGCCAAAGGGAAATCCAGAAGCAGAGTCTTCAACACAGTCCAGGGTCAGGACTCAGGGGTCAGAAGCCGAGTACCAGTCCAAAGTGTTGTCCACCGGGTGAAGTCCAAAAACAGAGCCAAACTGGAGTCAGGAGCCAGGCAACACACCTACAGGGAAATCCAAAGCTGAAGTCCAGAAATAAACTGAAAACCGGGGTCAAGAGCCAGGAGGTTTGCCACAGCAAAGCTGTTGCCTGGCCTGCAAACCCAGGGCTCCAGCGGGTACTAAATAGATAGGTGGTGCTCCCAGCAGCCAATCAGGATGCTTGCTGCTCCTTAGCTGGGGCAGAGTTCATTAGCTGGGGCTTGCTGTAGGTATGGCTGCTGAGGTACTTGGCCCAGGCTGGCCTGCCTGCTCAGAAGCCCTGATACCTCCTCAGTTCTTTACAAAGCCCGCTGGCCTTTTCAGTGTTTTTCCAAACTTCCACTCAGATCCCCACCTCAGCTCCAGGCTTTCCAGCTTCTCTCTCTTTCCCATGGCCTTCTGGCTATTCCCCAGGTCAGGGGTTTTCAACCTTTTTAAAGAAGTGTACCTATTCTGGTGGTGGTGGCTGGATGTGGAGTGGGGGAGGGGGAGTCTGCACACGGCCGCCACCCCTGCCACCCACCGCCCTGTGCTGCTGCCACTGCCACCACAATCCAGCGCCCTGAGGCACTGTGCCCCACTTTCCCACGGCCGGTCACACATGTGCCTCTGTGGGCTGCTGATGGGCCTCGCACCCGGACAATCATGCGCTGCCCGTCAGCAGCCCACAGAGCCACATGTGTGACTGGCTGTGGGAAACTGGTGTGCGGTGGCAGTGCAGGGTGGTGGATGGTGGTGGCAGCTGCAGCCACGTGAGAGCTCCCCTTCCATATCTGGCCAGCTGGGTGGCGTCTGTGCAGTCTGCAGAGTGGCATCGCTGCCCTTGCCCCCCCGGCCCTGCTTCTGGGAGGCAGCAGCATGGGGTGGCAGGTGGCAGTGTGGGGTGGTGGTGCTCCATCTGCATCTGCCCATGCGTATCCCCTAGGATCTTTCCAAGTACCCCTAGGGGTACACATACCCCCGGTTGACAACCCCTGCCCTAGGTGAATTTTCAGGCCAACTTATTTTGTGGTCCTTTGTTTTTTAGAAATTCACAAGGGAGCTAGACATGAAGAGAGGAAGAAGCTGTTGTTTCACTCAGGGCCTGGGAAGATTTTTACATGCAGTCCTGGTGACCTTCCAGTGCATTCAATGAGAAGGGGTGTCCCTAAAGCACAGAGTCCAACTTGGAAAACTTGAATTACATATCCCAAAGCAAAATCTCACAGCGTCAAGAAGTAATGCCAACCATATCAACCATTCTGAGTTGTGTCTCTGATGGGATGTAATTACATAGCTAATAGTCTGGTCTTCTGTTATTGATTTATTCAGATTATTTTTTGATATTCTGACTCAGCACATTTTGTATGTTGTCCTTTCCAATATTGATTGGGGAACATTGGCAACAATAGTTTGGTGGAAATAAACAAATATGATATATGTGCTGAACCAAGTGCTTGTCAGAGCCTCCACCAAGGGACAGGCTGGGTATGGATTTTTGTCTAGCTGAGAAACAAGGTAAGAATGATGGTGCTAAAACAAGATGAATAATTTGATACCGGAGCCGCTGCAAGCTTTTGTGCAAAAGGTAAATGAGGCCCTGTTGGGTTAATTCAGGGGTGGGCAATTATTTTGGGTGGAGGGCCACTTACCGAGTTTTGGCAAGCCACATGGGTAGCCCCATCCCTTGACAGGTGCCCTGCCCCCTGGTTGCCATCTTGGGACTGGAAGACCTGCTCCCTAACCCCTGACCTTTGCTACCAGAAGTCCTTCTCCTTGCCCTGCCGGAAGTACTGTTTTCAGCAAGGGGTTTTTGCCATCTCTGAACCAGAAAAATACCAAATTATATTCTAAAAATCAAATGTACTAAAACATTCATTAATTTCATTTAAAAAAAATACTTTTGTCCTGATTTACATGCATTTGAGTAGTGTACATAGAGGTGATAGTATAATAGGTTAAAATTAAGTCTTACTCCTGTATATTGTGAGGTGTGGGGGTGTGGGTGGGAGACAGGGTGTAGGTTTGTGGGTATGTAGGGTGTGGGGGAGGGTGTGTGTGTGATATTGGTGGGTGGATGGGTGTGGGGTGTGTGGGTGGGTATGGGTTTTATGGGGGGCTGTGAGTGTGTGGGGGGAGGGTATCTGGGGAGAGTTGTGGCTTGTGTGGAGGGGGAAGGTTTTTCACTCTCCCCATGGCAGGCAGAGCCCCCACCAGTGCTCCTGTAAGCCCGGGCCCCACACTTCTGCTGCTCCTGGCCCTGGGGCACTGGTGCGGGCCCTGTGCTCCCGCTCACTGCTATTTGCCCCTGTCTGCCACTGCTGCCCTTCTGCTGCTGCTTCCATGTCCCCCTGCTGCTCTGGCACTAAGTCCTAGCTGCTCCTGTGGTCCCAGCACTGCAGCTGGGAAACATGGGATGCTGGACTGTGGGGGGCAGGGAGTGGGGGAATAGGGTAATGGCTGTGCCAGGTGGGGGAAGGGGCAGTGAGTTGGGGAATAGTGCAGGGAGGCAGAAACAGGCCAGAAGCCTCCAGAAGCTCCTGCTAGGCAGAGGCTTCTGGCTGGAGCTGGAGGTAGTGGGGGCTGAGGGTGGGGTGGGGTGGGGCAGGGCTGTGTCAGCCTTGCTGCTCTGGCTACTTAATCCTGCCAGCGGCTCCCCCTGGGTCCTACTGCCCCTGGTGCCTGTCATCTTTGACAGGCACCAGGGGCAGATAAATATTCATTTTCTAAATTTTTTAGGGGCCCTGCAGGCTGGATATTATGGCTTGGTGGGCCAGAATTGGCCCATGGGCCATATTTTGCCCACCCCTGGGTTAATTGTACTTCCTGCCAACTGGGTACAGCACCAGGAACAAATAATCAGGCCCGGCAAGACATGTCTTCAGGTGGAAAGAAGAGAGCAAGTGGAAAGAGGGTGCCCCCCATAAGTGCTGTGGGCTAGATCTGCTTATAGACTAAGGTGTTACAACACTGAGATGGACTGAACCTTGCTACTACCCACTGCAGGCCTTGCTGAAGTATGACACCACCTTGTCATCCAGTTGAATCCATGGCCTCATATCTGGCACCTAGGCTCCAAGGCATGAGCAGACAAGGGTGCTTAAGGGTTGGATCTAGAAACTTAGTACATGGAGAGGGCAGTTAATTTTGCTAGAGGTGAAATGTATGTCTGAAGTCCCATTCCTCTTCCATACTTAGGATGTGGGCATACTGCAGGTTTTTAGTAGAGTAATTTGACTTTGCTTTGGTGTGAATGTGGACTGGACATAGGACATCAGCACATGTCACTTCATGCCACACTTTCTCCTCCTTACTCATCATCTCAGTGATTAGGACACTGACTGGATGGGAGAGACCTAGGTTCTAGACCTACTTCAGTGCATGCTTAAGTGTTTTGTACTGGGTATCACTGGAAAAGGGACAGAAACTCAGGTCTTTCCTGTCCCAAGTGAGTGCCCTAATAGGCATGGTATAGAATCATGCCTTCTTGCTTTCTCACTGACCAATGACTCTTCAGTTATTTCATACTGGCTGAATGAGCTTTGATGGGAAGGACTGAGAAAGCCTTACCCTCAGTTACACTGTGGATGGGTAGTTACAGCATTTGCTGGGGAGGCAGAAGATTCAGATTCAGATCTCCTCGAGCAAATGAGGGAAGTGAACCCGGGCCTCCTACATGCCAAATGGCCTCGCCAATGAGATACTAGATAACACTGGGCTGCCATTACTACTCTCCCGAGACTCCCTTCCTCTTTATCTGCTGCCTTGTTTTGTGTGTAGCTCAGATTAGTAGTTGTTGTCGAGGATGCCTGTTGGATTGGGTTCTCCAAATGAGACAGGTAGAAGAGCACCTACTTCATGACTCCAGATGGGGCTTTGCGCGGGTGATTTCCAAGTCCCTATGCTCATTCTCTTTATAACTTACCCAATAGATGGACAGTGAGGCTATTCCCATGAAAATACTAATTTAACAAATTTAAAATAGCTGGTTTTATGGAAAAGTCTTAAAACTTTTACCTCAATGTGGCAGTTGCACTGCGTTGGATCAGGAAGACATATTTGGCAGGATAACTCTCTTGTATGGTAAGAAAAGAGAAAAGCCATTAAATGCTGTATCAAGCTGATAAATGACGGGAAGAAAGATGATAATTTTGCTCAAAGGCAGCTGACTGAAATAGCTTTACTCAGTCACTACCTGCATCTTTATCATGGTTTGTGTGCAGACCACCTCATTTGTGTCTCTAATCTATTTAGGGTGCATGAGTCATACAACAGGCTTATGTTCAAGGGGTAATTATGAGAGATTTGGGGGCTGGTTGTGAATGAGCTCTCTCCAAATTGCTTATGAGGAGTTCATGGTGTGACCGAGCCTTGCCCCTCGGTTCTTGTGTTGAAATCCAGAGCCAGTGATATCATTGTGCTCTGAGTGCCCTAGGCTTGTTAGCTAACACATCTGCTGAAATGATGGGGCAATATGCAGGGTGAGATCACTGTCTGATGCAGTTGTTTTGATTCTGGCTCTCAGTGGGCATCGCTAAGACGCAGTGCAGAGGGAAGCATATTAGTGTGTGGAGTGAGACTGATATGGAAAGAGTGTTTTCCAAAGGAAACTGTAAGAGTGTATTATAGTAAACCTAGTGAGTCTTCAAAGAGAAAGTTTTATTTATTATACAGACTGGGTTCCACCATCTGATACACACTGTATAAATGGCGTCTGAGTGTGCATGTGCGCGCGTGTGTTTTACATGAGCAAGCTGCTTAAATTGGCTCACACGCATGTATCGCAAGGCGTGTGGATTCTCTCATCAGCTCTGCCACATGCACGACTGACTTTTGCTTTAGCTGCAGCCTCTGCTGTAAATCACCTCTGACCCTGTTTCAGATATGCCTTGCTAGTCTGCAGAGTGCTAATCAGGTCCAGAACCCCCTGCCTCCCTTTAAAGAAATAAATACACGCACTTAGCATTACAAATCACAATATGGGCAAGTCCGCACCTTCGCAGGGCTGTGCCAGAGAGTCCTGTGTGTCTTATAGCCTGAAATGGAGAAAGGCTCACTCTCCCCTTACTGAAATTTGGAGCGGGGCTTGGTGCCGCCTAGTTTATATACAATACCCGTGTGGATAGAAGCAGTTGCCCAGGAAGTGGGGGGAAACCCATGTGGCAGTGGCCCCTATTACATTTCTCCCTGATCCTGCATGCTGTACTAGGTGCTTGGAGGACATGCCTGCTGGACTTAGCTGCTTGGTTGTGGTAGGGAAAGGAATACCTCCTTTCTGGATCAAGACTGAGCCCAGGTGGTGAGCTGCCAACCTTTGTGAGAACTGAGGCACTTCTGCGCGTGCACAGGTAAAGAACATTTAAGTGCTCCAGGAACTGTGAAGTCCCAAGCAGCGGGGCCTACGGAGTCTGGGAATGATGGCATTTAGGCACCTCTGGGTTGTAGGAGCTGTTGAGTCAGGTTTTAAGGATCACAGCTTGGAATTAGGGCTGCCTATGCATGTGCTTGGGGAGCGGGGAGCGGGGACGGAGTTAATTAGCGTGGCTCCTAGAGAGCCATTCTAATTAAAGTGTCACAGCCTTACGTGTATTAAGCCCCACACACATTTAAAAATGCTTTAACTGAAGTTCATGAACTTTAGTTAAAGTGCCCCCACAGCCATTTTGAAAGGTGGGAGAGCTGAATACATATGATACCGTGGTGATGCTAGAGTGATCTAACTAGAGCGTTCTGATTAATTGAGTCTGCTCCAATGCTTTCTAATTAGAACACATTAGAGCATGTGTATCGGCAGCCTAGGTGTTTAAATTTGCCTGCATTTCACTTTAGGGACTTAATTTGGGATTTGCCTCTTAGACCCTATTAAAGTCAAAGGCAAAGCTCCCAATGCCTTTGGTGATGCCATAATACCCACAGGGGTAATTCCTCTTAGTTTTTTGCTCTTCTTTTTCATCTATTTTTGGAATCTCTTGAAATGCCTGTGGACTTAATTGAACAGTCTAGGAAGTTGTGTGAAATGACTGAACTCTCTAGAGCTGAACCATATTTTTTCAGACGTGGGAATTTGCAGCCTTTTAAAATCTGCAACATAAAAGCTGCTCAGACACTTCAGCGATGGCTGTCTTAGAAATACCTTGGATAGGTAGGTAGGCTTAACCACTTTGCACCACTGTCCTTGGAAAGTCCTGGTCTGTCTGGTGTCCAATACATATTCAGCTAGCTCTGGTGTGTGTTGGTTAATAACTTAGCTTTACTATTGCCTATAACTGAGCACTTTCCTCTTCCTGTTTAATGCCTGCTCTGCTCCTTTCCACTCTGATGGGCAGAGAGGGGACAGCGGGCAGGAAATGTGTTAAATTGAAAGCATTGTTACTAAAAGGGCTGTTGTTTGTTTATTTCTTAATAAATCCTTTCATTTATCAGCTGACATTTCAGCCAAATGGGCTTTCCTCCCGGCTCGATGTGAACTGAAGTATTAATACATTTGACTCATTCCTCACTTGGGTTAAGTAATACAAGGAGCCTGGCTAGATCACCTGGACATCCTGGGTTTTCAGTTGTCATCCACAGGAAAAGGAAAACATAGCAACTCATTTTTGTGCTCAGTTTGTTACACCCCCCAACTTTCATCTGCTCAGACTTAAATCTCTTCAGTGGACAAATGTGAGTAATTTGGTAATTATTTCCAGCAGCAAATTGACTCCATTAGAGTTCAGCTGCCCGTAACTCCAGCTGTTAGTGTTGTGTGCACAGTCTGGCTCACATGTCAATTGGACATATTCCTAGGCATGAATTTCTTCTGGTTTGCGTCTGGACTACCATTTTCTTTATCTGCGTCCCTCCAAATGTGTTTCTTGTGTTTCCGCCCCCCCAAGCTCAGTTTCCTCTTATGCAAACGAATGTGGAACAAAACCTGGGTTCAGTGTCAGACTGGGCATTTTGTGTCTGGGCACTGTCCTCACAGAAAGTACTGGGCATTCACTGGATCACATTTAACTTTTGCCTTGCTGTCCCCCATTGGCCTAGAGCAAAACTAAGTGATGAATGTTACAGGACATAGAGAGGAGCAAAAAACCAAAAAAGCATTAGACTTCATGTTCTTTTCCCATAATGGAAACTGCATGCACAAACACAGCTAATGTCAGGGCTTTTTATCCAGGAAAGGAAATACTAGTGACCCTTTTGTTCCATGCTAACTGTTTTGTTAAATCCTAACTGACCATCTGCTTGGTCTGAAATCCCTTTAATAGCTAGATGCAGGCAATTTGGTGATTATTTTATAGAAGAAAATTGGCTCCATTACACTGGTGATGCCCATTGCTCCAGCTGGTAAACTGCGGACACTGTCTTAATCACATAAACATTGCTTTGATAGATATAATTAAAATTTTGCAGCCAAGCTCATCAGAGGAGTACAACAGATGTGTTTTCCTTATTTTTGGCACTCCATTGTCCCCCTCCCACACCCTGCCTCTTCATGCCCTGTGAAAGACATTGTTTGCTGTATCAGATTCTTTGCTTCAGCTGTAAATTTGACTCCTGTTATTTTTCCAATTATGATTTTGACAGATGTTACTCCTAAATACCTTGCTCTTTTGAAGATGGTTGACTTGTCTTGGTTGCTTCCTTCTGACTTCTAGCTAGCTGCACCACTTACATCTACAGATTAAGGCCACAAAGGACTCTCATGATTATATAAGGCCAGAGGTTGGCAGCCTACAGCCCATGGACCAGATCCAGCCCACAGTGGCATTTGGCAGTAAGTGGAGGTTTTCAGTGGGATGGGGAATTGGCACTATTCAACGGCATGTGGCAGCAGTGGCAATTTTTGGCAAGGGAAGCAGTGGCAGCTGGGTCACCCTCCCATGTTAGGGCTGAGCAGCACAGCTTCAGTCTGCCATTGGTAAAAGATTGCTAGCTCCTGATCTAGACCGACCTCTTCTATTGCCCAGGTTACTGAATTGCACCGAGTTGTGGGGAATGGTACCTTGAAGAAGCTCTCACAAGAGCCAGTCGGAACAGGTATTGTGTTGTGTGTACAGGCTTATGATCAGTTAGGGCTCAGACGACAACTGAAGCAGATGTCTAGCAGACGCTCTTCTTCTGAACAAAATGGGATGCCAAAATTAACTAAGAAAACACTGGGTGGACCACTGATGTAGTTCAGAGCCCCATCAGAATCTAAACTCTCTGGAAATGTGGAGAACAATTGGAGCAGGCTTAAACAGCACTTCATTCAATCTGCATGCAAAAAGGATGTGAGTCCAAAGTTAGCTCAATTTGTGACAATAGTTGGTTCTGCAGCCCTCAATGTTTTTAAAAGGGTTAAATTAACTTGGATAGAGCAGTCGAAGCACGCAGCTGGATGGCATAGTGTGAGGACTACTGCATGAGGAGGTGAAATGAGAGGAAAAACTTGTGACTGATCTGGGGCAGGCGAGTTAGGGACTAGTATCTAAGTACCAACAGGAGCCCCAGCTATGACTGGGATCCGGGGCAAAACTCCCTGAAGGAGACTATAGGAAGACCCAGCATTAATATTTGACAAGGCAATGAGAATTTGCCAAGCAAAGCTACCTCCCCCACCTTGACTGGAGTTGGTAGAGCGGGGACAGTTCGCTGACACAGTGGACTTTGTGGAGAATCTCAAATCCTTGAAGAAACGAGACATGAGGCAAAAAGGTATACAGAGTCTGAAGTTGGAGTCCACAACAGCACCAGGAGGTGCACACACCTGGTGGGTTTATGTTGGCCAGAAACAACTATATGCACTTGTTATGAAGCCTATTAGTCTCACTTATTTAAGATAGCTTTACCAGAAGATGCTACAACCAAACAGGTGTTCATGTATATCAAATCTGTTTGCAGACATGGTGATCTGACAACACAATGCCTGACAACGGACTGTGGTTTAGTGGGCATACACATGCTAAGCATTGCTGGGATCAGGCATATCACGACTACTCTTCATTATGTACGATGTCATGAACTGGGGGAGGTAGGGGTTGACATAATAAAACACCTACTAAAAGAAGCTGCAGATTCAGACCCTGAGCGCTCTTTTGCCCTGTGAAACTACAGAATGGCCCCAGTGAAATACAGGCTGTCACCTGCAGACATTTTGTAACGCTTGCACTGGTAAGGCATTGCCAAAGAAGACAAATAATGCAAAATAAAAAGCTTAGTGCAGTTTAGGACCCTGCCAGCTGCTATCACTTAATGAAAATGGTGGTGAGGATATCTGCAATGGGAAACAATGCTTAAAAACAGCACTGATATCAGAAGTGGCTACGGTCACGTGTGGCTGTCACCTCCAACAAACACATACTGTGAAAGAATGGTTGACCCCTCCTCTAAATCCCAGAAGGACAGAAGATGAATGCAAGCAAGGTGGTCAGCTCACCTCCAAGTGCCAACCACGGTAATTCAAGATGGCTGAGCCTTAGGGCAGTACATGACCAGCGCCAGTGGGTTTACTGACCGACTAACCACAGAAGTGCTGATAGTTTAGGAGAGACCCCCACAGCCATGTGACCATGCCCAGATTACCTGAACCTTGGTAGTTAACTGGTTGTTTATTTGGATTTCTTCATTACCTGTAGCGTTGTCATTGCTGCTATGTTTGCCTGAGATGGGAAGATGTTCAATTTCTTCGTCAGTGATTTGGATGACGGGGTGAAAAGCAACCTGTTTAAATTCGCTGATGATACCAAAATTTGGGGTGAGGTGAGCACGCTAGTAGGGAGGGAAAGATTGCAGCAAGATCTGGATAGGTTACAGGAGTGGGCTGACATAAACAAGATTGACTCCAAGTCATTATTGACTCCAAGATGAACATGGGCCGACAATGCGAGGTCACGGTTGGCAGGGCTAACCGGACTTTGTCGTGCATCCACAGGTGTATCTCAAGTAGAGCCAGGGAGGTGATCCTCCCGCTCTATGTGACGCTGGTCAGGCCACAGCTGGAGGACTGCGTCCATGTCTGGGCGCCCCACTTCAGGAGGGATGTGGGCAGCATGGAGAGGGTCCAGAGGAGGCCACCCGCATGATCCGGGGACTGCAGGGCAGACCCTACAATGAGAGACTGAGGGACCTGAACCTGTTCAGCCTCCACAAGAGAAGGCTGAGGGGGGACCTGGTGACTGTCTATAAACTCACTAGGGGCGACCAGAAGGATTTAGGGGAGACACTGTTTCCCCTAGTGCCCCCTGGCATGACAAGGAACAATAGACACAAGTTATTAGAGAGTAGATTTAGATTAGACATCCGTAAGACCTACTTCACAGTTAGGGCGGCTAGGATCTGGGACCAACTTCCAAGGGAAGTGGTGCTGGGTCCTACCCTGGGGGTCTTTAAGAAGAGGCTTGATGCCTACCTGGCTGGAGTCATCTGAGTCCAGTCCTTTCTCCCGCCGAGGCAGGGGGTCGGACTTGAAGATCTACAAGGTCCCTTCCGACCCGACTGCTGTGATTCTACGTAGGGAACTGTACCTCTAAGAGGCTCTTCACAGACCCATTTGGGACCTGTTGTGTTGTGCAGAGGCCCGTGCTACACCATGCACGTCACAGGATGCATGAAGCAGAGCTCTGTTAGACTCCCTGGCTCAGAGTGGCTGAAACATGTCAGCATGTCCAAGCCATGTATTGTTGAACTGCAGGTTCAGAGAGACAGCCTGTCAAAAGATTTCAAATGGTAGCAAATCGATCACATGCCAGAGTTAATTACCTTTGCTGTTAAAAATGAGTGCCATATTCTCAGCCTGAGTTTTCCTCCCTTTCCCATCTCATCATTGGATCACAGCATGCCATTGTCTGCTATATTGAAGAGCCTGCTATGATCACATGAAGACCTAAGGGTCTTAGTTGCTTGGGTCTGGGTCTCTTCTGATGTCCTTATTTGAATTAGTGGGAACAGAGTGCTTGGTGTCTTTGCAGAAACAGATGTTGTTGACTGAGGAAGCACAGTGCACTAGCTAGGCCATTAGCTTACTGGCTTGGAAACCTGCACTCAGTTCCTAACTGTGCCATAAATAGATGGGACAGGTCCAGAGTGCATAGTTATTTCTTTTTTCACCGTTTCCTCTGCCTAAGCAGCTGGCCTGCTTCTTTTGTCTGTTTGGGTTTTTCATATATCAACAAAAGAGAGGAAAACACACACAGACCTGTTGGCTTGTCCTGCGCAATGTTTGACTGAAGTGCATGCACGTTGCAGAATGACTGTTCATTTAAAAAAGATGCATACAACTCAAGGAGCTGTGGATGGGGAATTCTGGAGCTTCTTTAGTTAAGGACTGGTTGCATTGCTTGCATAGTAGAAACAGCTCTGTGAATCCTGCTGTGTGGCAGGAATTGGTTAAATGAAGACTAGAAACACCTTGACATTCATGTCCTAGATTTCTTGTGTCGTGAAAAAGTCCCCACAGTTTGTCCTTCCATACTGCCCACCAGCCCAGCTGAAAATTTTCTGCTGCTCACTGTAGTGCTTGGAACCTGTCAGTAAGTGTTGCAGAAAGACATCACCCAGGGTTCATCTGAACTGATCTCCCTGCGTCCTGGTTCAAGGTGTTAAAATGAAATTGTTTGCAACCTTCCTCTCCTGAGTTGTCAACACAAAGGTAAGCAGATTAGCCCAGACCACTTCATACTTGTTTTCTGCAAATCTCTCTGGGCTCCACAGGTGCTAACAGCCCTCTCCTCATCTGAATGGTCTTATTCATTTACATAATTAGATTTAATTATAGCCTTGTTCTTTGCTTTGTCTGTAGTGCTTTTGCAAAGTGCTAAGGCCAGAGGAACTTCTCTTTGCTCCACAGGTTTACTGCCCACATCCGATTTTAAGTGATGACCTTCATTAATATAATGGGGTTAAAAGAATTGTTAATTCAGTGTTAATTGTTGTAAGCGAGATTTAATTAGGCTGTATCTGTTTCTTTTTCAGGCCAGAAGAAAGGCATTTTGTGTGGGAAACTTTGTGTAACATCTCTCTTAGCTGTACATTGGGCCAACAAAGGGTATTGTTTTGTCTCACCAGCCTTGGTCCTTGTGTTTCCTGGACCATCACAGCTACAGCACTACAACACTGCTGCACGTTGATGAGCAGTCCAGTCCATCTGAACATTTACAGCCAGGTGGCTCTGAAGCTCCTCACGCTTCCAGGAGATAAAACTAGAAGTCATTCATCCGAAATCAGTGGGTTTTTGCTTTCTTTTCATTTGGGGTTATACTCCTAGCATTTGCATGACTGCATCTTACACGCATGTGTTTCTGTTCCTGCTCCCTACCATGACATCAATTTATGACAAATAGCTTGGAAATGGACCAGGAGAGAACCCGCTTCTTAGGAAGCCCGCGTGTTTATGTAACTTAAGAAAAAAGGTTTGGGGAAAAACAGTGCCACCTGCAGTGATCAAACCTCTTCCTCTCTAGTCCTGAACGCTGACTGACCAGCTGGCATGTCCCCTGACCCTTAGCTTTGGCCTGCCGGAACTGAGTGTCACCATGCATGCACATTTCCATTCAACCCGTTGCAAACTTTGGCAGAGAATAAGGTTTGGCTGTGGGAAGAACAGCAGGAAGCAAGCGTCTGACGATGTCGGCTGGATGGTGGTCTGGGAGGGAAATGTGGGATGTGTGGAGTTGGGCCCAGAGGGGGTGAGAAATGTTATTTTTAAAATGGGACCTGTTGACACAGGACGGATTAAGCAGAATGAAGAGCTCAAAAGACTTTTTTTTGTTTCCAAAGCCCTCAGCTGCATAAAGCATGTGACTTGGCAAGTAAGCAGAGATGATTCCTGACCTGCTATGGGGGTACTGACCGAGCCTCCTCTTTGTCTGTCCTTTTCTATGAAGTCAGCAGGGTTGAGGCTAAATTAAAAGGAAAGGGCAGGAGTGTGAAAAAGCCCCATCACCCCCCTCATCCACTACACCTGAATCCCAGGCCTTTTTACACCCTTTCTAAACTGCCTGACACCTTGGTCTCGCCATGCTGGAGGGGAGAAAGCACAGCTCTGCCTCCACTGCTGTGCAACTTGCAGTGGACCTAGGATTTGTGGACAAAGAAAGAGGCGCAGTTATACTGGCGGGCTTCTATCCATTTCACATTTTCCCTGTTTTCCATCTAGAATTTGCTGATGTGTTTTTAAGGAGCAATACCTGCCTTTTCCAATGTTAAGGTGTTGGCTACACTGCCTGCATCAATCTTCCTATTTATTTACAGGTCAGGTACAGGACAGGCAAAGGCAATCTGAGATTTCCCATGCTTCTCTCCATACCACTGACCTTTGCAGTGACCTGAACTTTTACTGGGGGTGAGTGGTAGTTCAGTCTCTGCTAGCTCATTCCCCAGCCCACTGCGCATCCTGCAGAGAATCCAATATGCCACATTGCATGCAGTGATTAAGTAGAAGGGTCCATGATCTATTAAAATCTGAGCAAATTACAGCCACGTTAATTAAACATGGGCTTTTTGGGGGAGCCGCAGCCACAGATGGCATCTCACAGATGGAGTACCACGACTGATATCCATAGAGCCACTAAGCCCTTTACCTTCAGCTTTTGTTGATTTGTGGACCAATTTATTTTAGGTACAGCTCTGTGTTTCTGCTGAGGAGAGAGGAGCCATCCTGACAAGCATTTAGTGTAAGAAAAGAAAAGCTAGGGAACTTGGAGAAAAAAAGCTCCCGAGGATGAAGTTGTTTTTCCCCCTACATCCTCAAGGAGACTAAGGGAGTTAGGTACACACAACTTTTGTTGAAACTTATTGGGGCTTGAGTAACTAACTCCCTCAAGTGCTTTTGCAGATCCCAAATTTCTCTGGTTCATTGGATGATGTCTCTTCTTGCTTGATTGTTGCGCTCTTCTACAAAGGGGAACATCTATTTATGAGGGTGGATTATTAAAATGCACAGTTGCACCTCCCTCTTAACACAGAGAATAAAACATCCAGGTGGACAATACGATGGTTTGTTGTTTTTCCTTTGTAGGGCTGTTGGACCATAGACACATCTAGAGGCCTCAGGCAAAGTTGTCCTGGACACTGTATACAATCCTTGCCTCCAAGAGCTTTGAGTTTCTATAAGAAAGTGAAAGGCTAGGAGAAGAGTACATAATATCCCCTGCACGTTACCAACAGGCAATCAAATGACTTTGCCATGGTTAGGCAAGGAATCTTTGCTAATAACCCCTGGTGGTGCCTGGGGGGGAACAGGGCCTCCCCCAATTCCCACTTGTCCCCCCTGCTGGGTTTGTAAATGTCCACCAGATCCCTTCTCAGCCTTCTCTTGTGGAGGCACAATAGGTTCAGGCCCTTTAGCCTCTCCTTGTAGGGCCTGCCTCGTTGCCCCTTGACCAAGTGAGTGGCCCTCCTCTGGACCCTCTCCATGGTATCCAGATCCCTGTTGAAGTGCGGCACCCAGAACCGGACGCAGTACTCCAGCTGCGGCCTGACCAATGCCACATAGAGGGGAAGGATCACCTCCCTGGACCTGCTTGTGACGTATCTGTAGATGCATGACAAGGTACGGTTAGCCTTACTGACTGCTTCCTTGCATTGGCGGCTCATGTTCATCCTGGAGTCAACAATGACTCCAAGATCCCTTTCTGCCACTGTGTTATTGAGAAGGGAGTTCCCCAGCCTATAGGTGTGTTGCTGGTTCCTTCCCCCTAGATGCAGCAACTTGCACTTGTCTGCATTGAATCCCATCCTATTCTCATCCGCCCACCTCTGTAACCTCTCTAGATCTAGCTGGATTCTGTCCCTCCCCTCCAGCATGCCCACCTCGCCCCACAGTTTAAATGAGCAAAGTTAAATTAGTTAAATTTAAGTGGCCACTGCTGCCTGAATATACACTGTTTGACTTTATTGAGCCAGCATCTATCCACTATTACCAGAGTAGTGCAGCGTCTGAGATACTGGGGCTGTACTTCCTCCATCTGGTAAGAAAGTGTTATGATAATTGTGTGGTGGCTCAGTGTTGGCAAATGGTGACCTTTTTTCCAAGGCATTGGATGTTGTGGTTGGGGAGCAATTGTTTAGCTATTATACAGCCCTGGTATTTCTCTAATTATTATTAATATTCTATAACATGGTAGTGCCTAAATGCTAACTCAGTCAGGGCACCGTTGTGCAAGGTGCTGTATGAACATAAATTATATTACAGTTCCCTGTCCCCAATATTGACAGGTCTACCTTGTGAGCTAGTTTTAAAATTAAATGACTGGTCTATCCAATGGGGAATTTTGCTATGCATCTGAAATGAGCTTGGTGCAGAGTTTGGGTCAGCTTGTGTTTTCTTCCTCCTTTGTGGGTTTGAGGTAGACAATAGACATTGGGCTGAGTGTGTTGCCCTCCTCTGGCCCATTGTATTGTTCACACTCTATATTCAATGGTTCTATCATAGTCAAAGTTTTTTAACTCCAGACAAATCATTTTGCTCATCAGCCCCGATCTGTAAATGATAGGCCACAGAAATTCTTCCCCATCATCGGGATTTTAACTTGGGGAAGTTCTTTCGGTCTACACAGTGCCGACTTCTGGGGTGTTTGAAATCTCTGCAGCGGGTATCTAAATCTTGTACTGGGGAATGCAGAGGTGTCTGCAGAGTCAGGATGATCCTGTGCCTCTTAATAGCATGGGAACAACCCTGGGCTCTGTAATCTCAAGACCAAGTTTGCCATTTTCCCTTTGGTCTCAGCTCTGCGTGAACATGGAGGTGTTTAAAAATGAAAATAAGGACCTTAGTGTTATCGGATTTTCACAATGTACAGGCACGCCTGTTTGTGTGCATCAGCTCTGCTGGGCTCAGCTGTGCCAAGGCTGAGACGAGAGAGGTAGCTTGAAGCTGCTGTTCTGTCCTCCTCAGCCTGGGCTGCTCAGAGACTGTAGACGCTGGTCCCCCTGTCTCTTCCTTGTTTCCCTCTGATTTGGTCACAAGCTTTATGTGGATCCAGCTCTACACTACTGGTGATAGTGGGCAATTCCCTTTATTGGGAGAATCACTGGTGACCCTTTTCAGCTGTTTGAGGTGGAGCAAGGAGCAATTGGCACAGTCTTTTTCTAGGCATTTACATGCTGTGAAAGGGAAGTCAGCCCCCAAGTGTTCACACATGCAGCTATGTATGGCCCTCCTTGCCGATGCTTTAGGAAGGTTTACCCCGAGATCTTGTACTCAATAGTGAAAATGAGCTGAAATGAACGGATTTCACTGAAATTCAAAATTTTAAAAAAGTATTTAACACAATGGCACTGGGCCAGGTTCTGATATAGCCCACATGTGCTTGTGTGGGTCTGCAGGAGATCAAAGTTTGCGAGGCCCAGAAGAGGTTCATGCTTGCAGCTCAGGAGCTCTGGTTCAGTCCCTTGTGTGCCCCATGATGGAAGCTTGCACATAGATAGCGCCTTACTCTCTGACTCGCCCCACTGATTTCAGTGTAGCTACTACTGGAGTGAGGTAAGAACGAGTGCACCGTGGGCAAAAAAGAGAGAGAAAATCTAGCCCAATCTTAAGCAGCAGCTACTCATTTTACAATGCAAAATTTTACCTTGTAGATGATCTGGAGAGGGTAAGGCCTAAACTTGGGTAACAAGAGCTGCTGCTTTCTCTGCATGAATATGAAGATGATCTTTGGCAAGTTCTTGTTCAGTATTGAGGGCCCTTTTTGCCTTTTGAGAACAAGCAGAAAGCCTTCTGGATCTGTTCCTTTTTTAAGGAATTACTTTGGTGGATTTAGTTAAAAAGAAAATCTCAATTTAAAAAAAAACAAACCTTTGAACCCCATTGGATGGTATATAGATTTTGAAATTGGACCTGGCTAGAAATTTTTCAACAAAAAATTCTTGCTGGAAAATCCCAATTTATTGAATTATTTTGTGTAAATGTTTCAGAGTTGATAACATTGTGTTGAAACACGTTTTTCATGCTAGGAAAAATCTAGTGGAAGTTGTTCATATTTTTTCCTGAAGTGAGCTTTTTTTCCAGAACTTCCTGTTGGGGTAAAATATTGAGTTTTCCACTTTTCTCACGGTTTCAGGTGGAATTCTCTCTTTTTTTTTTTTTTGGAAGTACTGGAATGTTCCCCAGACTGGAAATTTCTACCTGAAACGTTGTTAATCTACTCCCCTCTAGTTTAAACAGTTCCAGTGTTGGCCCCAATATTATAAAACATTTGTGCTCTTTGCAGCCTGCTGGTACTCCACAGATGCTAGCCGACTTGGACAGGGTATTTTTTATTGTTCTGCCAGTTGCTGGCTAAAGATCTGGGGCTCCTTTACTTTGGTACTTGTTAAAATGTCTGCTCTCCAGGGGGCTACTTCATGGCTCTAGTGCATTTGCACTGAGCTAACAGTTAAGGAATGATGCTGTTTTCATGCTCCTTGCTAATGAGTCCTTGGTCTTGGTTGTGCAGTGTCTGTGTAGCAGCAGTTTCAAATAATGCAGACTATCTTAATTAGCTACCAAGGGTTTGCTCCAGTTCCCACTGAAATCAGTTGAAAAACTTGCAGAGTTTTCTGGCTATAGGATCAGTCCCCAGTTTGCTTTAAAATGACCTTTTCTCATTATGATTTAACATCAGTGACTTTCCATGTAATTATTAATACAAATTATTCATAACCGGTATTTGTTTCCTTTCAAAGGACAACTGGGTTTGTTCGGCTACTTAGTGTTATCTGTTCAAATTCCAAACATGCCTGTCCCAGCATAAGGCTGTTAGTCATTTTTGCCCATCATTTATTTCTCTATGCCATTAATACTAGGTGATATGTCCTTTTCCAAAAAGGAGGTATCAGACATCTGGCTGGTATTTATAATTCTGATTATTAATGAGTTCTTCCCCAGTCTATTAACTTTCTTTGGACTACAACTGAATAAAGTCCCTGTGGGTTCTGCAGGTAGAGTCTGAAAATTCTCTATTTTATCTTTCCTTCAAAATATTATTACATTAGGAAATCCCCAATAGGCACTTCTACCACGAGGAGCAGTGCAATGAGGAAGGGAAAAACTCCAGCTTACTTTGTAGCAAAGGGAGAAGAATACTTTTAACACTAGCAAGACATTAGCTCAGTACTCCTAGCATTTCATGAAGTAGGTAAAAATGTTCTGAAAATTATTGAATCAAATCTAATTTTTGAACTTGAAGTAATATTCCCAGAAAAGGTGTGCACTATTCTCTCAGCGCTATTGACAGCTAATCTTATACATTACTTTTTGGATCCATGGTGTCCTTCTTGAGTATCTTTAATTGGATTGTGTGCATGTGTTTGTCTTTGGGGTCACTGTGTTTTGTTGTTAGCTATTGAAAAATGACATGCATCTCCTGGGGTATTCTTTTACATGGCTCTTAGTCTGAAAGGCCATTAGGGCTCATCACTTTTGGTCTCTATCACACCTGTCATAGCTGAAGATTGATAGTTTTCCTGTCGGCTTAATGCTATCCAGTGGCATTTTCACTTTGCTCCTTCTGAAAGAGCCTTTCCATCATTTTTTATCGGGGTGTTAAGTTGTTGTTATCTCCAGGTGTGTGGTTAAATCTGTGGAGTCCTGGGGATCAGTGCGTCTTAGTGCTGATTTTTGTTGTTGTTGTATTCTTTTCCAACCTAATGTTAAGGTGGCCTTGATTTCTTTAAGTCTATGGTAAATAATTCCCAACTTGACACACAAAAGTCTTATGTATTCAGCTTTTGGCTGGAGCTGAATAAAGGCCAGAATTGTGCTATTCATACATAAAACCCCGGAGCTGAGCTCTGAGTGCGGAGAAGCACGGAGTTTGTTTAAATACTAAGAATTTTGCTAACAGGCAAGCCAGGGTCCTAGAGTTACAGAACTAGGTACTGTACGTACAGGCATGCCAAAATGAACAATGAGACTCTTATTAAAGCGGGGCCTAGTTAAGTGAGGGTCGTGGTGTTGGACTTCAGGGGGCAGGGGATTTCACTGCATAAAGCTACCTCTCAGAAAACCTATGGCAATTAGACCACAGAGTCTGACGTGCAATGAAAAGGAAAGGACTGTACGTTGAAAAATGCTATCGAGTGAGAACATTGTGACCACAGAAGTATTGGTTTGGGCATCGCTGCTGCGGTGCAGGTCTCCTGGGAAACAAGGGGACTCTTTGGGCTGCTAGAGGTAGTTGCTCAAATAGGGTGAATCGTGGGGTAAGCCATCGGGGGAGAGTGTCTTCTGAGATAGCACGGGGGAGCTGAGACTGTAAGCTCTTTGAGAGTGGGGACTGTCTTTTAGTTCAATGTTGCCCAATGCTTAGTCTTATGGCTTGAATTTATAGGCTCTATTTCAGTACAGATAACTAGAACAACATTGGATGGACTGGCACTAGGTGGTAGGTTTTCATTCCTCCAGATAGCCCTGACAGAGGGAAATGAGGGGAGAGCAGAAGGAAAAAAGCTATAAGGATTGTGTCAGAATTAGAAAAATCCTTTTTTAATCCTTTTTAAAAAATCCTAATATAGTATGTTTTACTTCTACTGAGGGAAGCACATATAAAACACTGAAACTGGGAATATAAAATGGACTTGAGGACCCTATTGTGACCAGATGTTTCTGTCTGAGGCTTCTTTATCCTGGCTCTTCTTTTTCCCATGCCAAGGCAGTGGTGTCAATTCAAGGGAAGTTGTAGCCTGCACTATTGCACTATTACAGCTTAAATTTTGTTTGTGATTTTATAGCACCAGCATGCAACAATACCTGATCATAAGGTTCCGCTAGTATTACTCCAGGAGAGGATTCTTATGTCATGATCGGGGAATATTATCCACTTCCATTCCTTTGTAGATGTTTTCCCGTTCATTTACTTCTTCCCACCTCACTCAAGGTTGTCAGTATTGCCCAGCAATTCTGTAGAAACACGTATACAATGCACCTTTTTGCTTTTTTTCACTGGAAATCTGATTATCTTGTAGCTGTTTGACATTGTTTTCTATTAGTTTAAGCTAGATTTATTCCCATTTCCAGTTTTTACAGTTTTGTAAATACCAGTTTAGCTGTAAGAATGTACTGAAATCCTGATTTACTGTGAAATTAAACAAGGACAGATACCTGCTTAGAATCCCTGGGCGTGAAGTCAATAAATGTATTTCATTGCTATGGCTAGGAAGAAAAAATCCACTGTAGAAATATGATTGACCAGACTGAAAGAATTGAAAGGCCCTACGAGGAGAGGCTACGGGACCTGAACTTGTTCAGCCTCCACAAGAGAAGGCTGAGGGGGGATCTAGGGACCTGTTACAAACTAGTCAGGGGGGATCAGCAGGCATTGGGGGAGTCCCTGTTCCCCCGAGCACCGCCAGGAGTGACCAGGAATAACGGTCACAAGCTGGCAGAGGGTAGGTTTAGGCTAGATATCAGGAGGCGCGACTTCACCGTCAGGGCGGCTAGGATCTGGAACCAGCTTCCAAGAGAAGTGGTGCAGGCTCCTACCTTGGGGGTCTTTAAGAGGAGGTTAGATGAACACCTTGCCAGGGTTGTTTGACCCCAGTACTCTTTCCTGCCATGGCAGGGGGTCAGACTTGATGATCTGCTCAGGTCCCTTCCGACCCTGCTACTAACTATGAAACTATGAAAGAACGAAAATGACTTTGCTACCTATATTAGGCAGAGATTGGCATCCTTTCATCTGCGAGAGACAGTGGATATTACAGCCCATGTCATATATGGTTTTGCAGTGTCTCAAGTAACTGAATAGTCTAATCCAAGATTTACATGATCAGTGTCAGTGGTTGCAAGTGGATGTGCCATGAGTGGGTGTTTCAGGAGCTGCTTGCTTCCTGTGGACTGTTTTCTCTTCAAGCTGTTGGAGCCAATTCCTGTCATGGACTTTGATACCCTGGTGGAGATGAAGATGTCACTTGTTCCAATTGCTTGCCAAGGTTTCCCATTGGCCAGGATCAATTCCAAATGTCTTCATATCTCACTTGCATGTGACTTTGTAGCGAAGCTTGGGACATCCTGTTGTTCTTGTTCCCTCCCATAGTTCCCCGTATACCATGTATTGAGTATGCGTCCATCTTCCAGTCTTCTCAGATGGCCTAGACAGTGCAGGCATCTCTGTTTGAGTAGGGCTGTCACACTTGGTAAATTTGCCTTTGAAGAACCTCTGCATTGGTAAATTTATCCTGCCATTTGATGTCGAGTATATGGCATAAACAGTGTAGGTAGAAACTGTTTAACCTTTTCTCTTGATGTGCATAAGTTGTCCATATTTCCCCACCATATATGAGAGTACTGAGTACACAAACTCTGCACTCTAGCATTTTGGTCTTGATGGTAAGCTTAGAGTTGTTCCATACTCTTTAATTAGTCTGCTGAAGGTGGTGGCAGCCTTTCCAATGCAAATGTTATGTCCTTCATCCAGTGAGAGGTCAGTGGTCACTGTGGAGCCTATGTAGCTGAACTTTTGAACTACTTCTAGCTGGTTCTCCTTAAGAGCAATTGATGGATCTTGTGGAACTCCCTGTCCTAGCAGAATTGTTTTCTTTATGCTGGTAGCAAGAACAAGTGCCTGGCAAGCTCTTGAGAAACGGTCCATGAGTTTTAGTAGTAGGTCTTCATTGTGGGCTATAAGGGAAGCATCATCAGCGAATAGAAGCTCCCTGATAAGCAGCTTTCTAATTTTAGTCTTTACCTTAAGTTGTGACAGGTTGAAGAGTTTCTCATCCCATCTTGTGTGCAGGTACACTCCACCATGCACGCGCAGTTCGGGAGTGCAGGGAAGAAGATGAGTGTAGGGGCAAGAACACGTCCTTGCTTCACTCCGCTTTTCATCTGAAAGCTGTCCAAAGTGGACCCATCAAACTAAACACTTGCTTTCATGTTGTTGTGGAAGGAACGTATAAGACATAACAGGATTGGTGGTGATCCTATCTTTACTAGGATTGCAAATAGACCTGCTCAGCATATTTGGGAAGTCGCTATCAAAGAAGGCACAGGAAATTTTGGAAGGTTTAAGAACTGCAATCCATGAAACAGCTAAAGCTACATTTGGATAAAAGAGACTGTCCAATATGGACTGGTTTAAGGAAAATGCAGAAGAACTATTACCACTCAACGTCAAGAACACAGTCTATCTGAAACACAAAAAGAAGCCAACTGAGAACACCCAAAGCAAGACTACGACAGGCAAAAAATGAGGTTTAGAGAGCAACCAGAGGCTGTGCAAATCAGCACTGGACTAAGCTCTGTGATGAGATACAGACAGCCTCAGACACAGGAAACTTTAGTCATGTACGATGGTCTGAAGAAAGCTCTAGGCCTTACTGTCAACAAGGTTGCCCCTCTCAAGTCGCGCAGTGGTGAAGCTATTACAGATAGAAGCAAGCAGATGTCTTGTTTGGTTGAATACTACTCAGAGCTATACACAAAAGAAAGAAACATCACCAGCAAATCACTGGACCAAATACCAACTCTACAAGTCATGCCAGAGTTAGATGTAGAACCCACTGTAGAAGAGTTAAGCAAAGCCATTGATTCATTATCGAGTAGCAAGGCTCCTGGAAAAGATGGCATCCCAGAGGATATTCTCAAGTGCAGTAAAGAAAGTCTACTACCATATCTTCATCAGCTGCTACTCAAATGCTGGAAAAGACGGTGAGGTACCACAAGACATGCATGCCACAAACATCATCACTGTATAAAAATAAAGGAGATAAGGGTGACTTCAACAACTACAGAGGTATCTCGCTACTAAGTACAGCAGGCAAAGCTTTTGCAAGCCTCCTCTTGATGCACCTACAACAGCTGGTGAGTTGTGTCTACCCTGAATCAGTGTGAATTCAGGGCTGGAAGAACAACCATAGACATGATATTTTCCCTGCAGCAACTTCAAGAAAAGTGCAGAGAGCAAAACCAACCATTGTACATCGCCTTCATGGATCTAACCAAAGCATTTGACACCGTCAGCAGAGCAGGTCTATTAGGCAAAGAAAGTGGGATGGATCAGTTAAAATCCCTGCAGATCATCACTAAAGTCTTATCACAGCAATATATAACTTCATTATAAGCAGTAACATCCAAGTATATTCTCTTGTCCTGTATACCGGGACAAGAGAATACAAGAGGATTCAATTGTTTCCCATGAAGTTATTCAAATAGCTTACACTGTTTTACTCCTTTATTTCCTTTAATTAACATCTATCCTTACCCATTTACCTCAGATGAATATTTTGTTATGGCTGTATTCGGTGGGATCATATACTGTCATTATGACTGTTACTTTTCTTCATGGAAACAAAATAGGAGCATGCATTTGGCTGAAGGAGCTCATTACTGCTATTTTCTTAATTATAGCTGTTCTAGACTATGGGAAAAAGAGAGTGAGCAATAAACAGTGTTAAAACAAAGATAGAATAGCACCTAATTGCTTGTTTGATAAACCATATTTGTCTGTGTGAATTTGTACATCTGCTGGGATTTTTCCATGTTCTGCTCCGTAGTTCTGATGCGAGATGATACATTCAAGGTCTTCCGTTCTATTCATGTCTCTCTTAGCACGGGTTGATAAAGATAAGGGTGGGACTGCAGCAGGAGTAAACATCTCTGACAGATGTTTTTCATCACTACATGGGGTACTCTTGCTTGCATAGTATTTAGCAGTCAAAATATACCTGGTTTGGTCATCCATTATTAAAGGATAACTTGAGTGAATTTCTCATTACAATGTCATGAACTTAAATGAATTTGGGCACCAAATTATCAGTCCAGGGCTTGGTTACCAGTGTGACCGATTTACCCCGGGTACCACTCCTGTCTCTCCCAAGCACCTGCTTGCTTTCTATTGTTAGCCTGCCTTGTGAGTTCTGGGACCAGGCACTGTCCTCTTCTTGCATGTGTGTGCAGTGCCTATCCCAATGCAATGCTGGATCAGATCTAATACAAATTAGTCACGGCAAAACTGGGGATACCAACAATGTGCTGAAATGTGACCTCTGTCCTTTTGCCTTGATGTGTCTGCTGTCTAGTTTGCCTTCTCCCATCTCTGGTAGGCATCTCAGGATATGTCTACCTCCATGTCCATTGCACTCTTGGGGAGAGACTCCTCAAGCACATTCGACTCACCTGATCTGCATGGGTCCAACCTGGAAGTCAGTAGGTGAAGCCATACTGGATGGTACACCCTACTGCTTCTCTCAAACATGTCAAAGACAGAGCAGGGGGAAAGAGAAGATGGCAACATCCTTAGGGTGACTTTACTACCTCATTTCTGGGTTAGGCTCACGTGGAGTAGGAGCAGATGGGTGGGAGGGCTAAGGAAGCATTGTAGACATACCCAAGGAGTGAAATCTATTCCATCCTGCTCAAGCTCCTGAAAAGCTGTTTGACAATACCTACTTTTGTAACACTCCTCCATCTTAATCTCAAGACTTAGCCACAAAAAGGAGCCAAAAGGAGGAGGGTCCATCCACCCTTTGCATTACTGGTGTTTCAGGGGGTTCAGTAGCGCAGAAGTATCATTCATGGAATAGGATCTGGCCCTGTATGTTGCTCAGATCGTAGCCTCATCTGTGGCAAAGTCTCCTTGATTTTTTAACACTCTTTTTAACTCCCTCCTTGGTTATGATATGACAAAGTTCTTGTTTCAATGGGGAGGAGGGGAAAAATGAACAGATTTTCTAATTTCCTTCTGCAAATAAACCTACCTCCTGACAGCCCAGTGCACTGGCTTTATCATGGCTGGGAGAGAGAATTTTGTGGCAGCAGCTTTTTAAAATATTGGCAGCACATTGCTGTTATGTACAAATTATACGCAGAGATCACTGACTCGAACGCTGTTGAAAGGCAGCCACATCTGAGGCGAAGCAGTCTTTGCCAATCATTGCTACCTACTCTTTCGTTCACTGGAAATCTAATTTCTGTCTACCTCAGCAAGATGGGAGCCTGAAAGTTATTTGAGATGCTCCCTTATCTTTTAAGAAATATCCACGGTCTGTGGCTATACTGACCTTGAATTGGTTACCCAGGCATTTCTCACATCATGATTAGATTATTGCAGCTCCCTACTGGCAGACTTGCCTGATAAGGCCTTGTATAATCTCCAGCTGGTGCTAAGGGTGACTGCCAGATTTCTATAATAGAGAGATGATCTCCACATTTCACCTCTTCCAAAATAACTAGGTTATTTGCCAGTGAAGCAGTACATTGATTTGAAGGGGTCCTTTTAAACACGAACTGCCATATAGATACATAAAATATGTACCTTTAAAACTAAAATTAAAGTGGGGTTATGTGCTGACCCAGTAACAAAGGGAAGAAGGGCACTTGGCACCTAAACTCACATTAACTTTGTTACAAGTGGGTTAATTGCAGTTCATCTCCAAACAGGGTGGCATGGGGCCAGCCTATTTTTCCTGTATGCTTCTAATTTCCTCACCTGATGGTAAGAATCTGAAGTCCTGTTGTTGGTTATGTTTGTACTGACTTTCCAGCCCATAGGGCACATCAGTAACCCTCTCTCATCATGCTAGGTCAGGTCATGCCAGGCTGAAACATGCCATACTACTCTGTTTGTGCTTCCTACCCGGAAGTAGTGTAGGTGTGTTGATACAGTGCTGACTGCTAATTGCTTTCCCCTCTCTGTAGAGGAAGGCTGACTGACTTTTCTTGGAAATTAAAGTCTCCTATTTATTCACAAAAAGCTGGTCTTTGCTAACAGGAGCTTGCAACAGGAGGGCATAGGTGAATAGCAATTAGGGTAGAAAGGGGATAAATAGGGGGCAATCAGTGGATATATGGGCAGATCTAGGATGCATCATCACATATAACACACCACTTATTTTTCTCCAAGTAAAAAGAACTAGATTCTTTATGAATATACAGCTAGGGCTGTATTATGCAGTTGAAGATTGATTCAAAACAAATATAACTTAATCGGAACAAGTTAAAAACAGTCTGCAGCTCCTGTGAAATGGCAGTTACATTACCAGAAGCCCCTAACAGAGAGCAGAATTGCAGGAAAAAAGGTAGCTTGATTAGTGGACCATCAAGACCACTAAAATAAGAGAGGGCTGTTAACAACACCTGTGGAATGAACTGTTTAGAAGGAATCAGGCAGATTTTAATGTTTTAATGGATGTACTGGAATGTACAGTTTTTTGACTGCATCAAGGTTGAATAATTTAACATAATTTAAGGCAGTTGTTTGGATTTACTTATCCGCCCATCATAGTGATTTACTGAGTGATCTCATGCAAGTTACTTACCTCTTTGTATCTGTTTCTCCTCCTACCCTTTGATTGTCTGGTCTCTTCTTGCTGTAAGGCCCATGGAGCAGGGACTATCTCTCACTATACATTTGTATAGCACATAGAATAATAAGCCCTCAATCTCAGTCAGGGCACGTGAGCTTTACTGGAACATCCCTCTACAGCAGTAATTCTCAACCTGGGGTGTCTCAAGATCTTTAATGGGTGCTGTGAGGTGTGAGGAGATAAGTGCAGGCTCAAGCTGGTCCCTAGCTGGCTGTTGCCCTGGACTCATTCACTACCCAGCCCCTCTGCAAGGTGGTAAGGCCTCTAACAAATAAACTAGGTTTTGAAATGGGGTGCTGCTCAATTCACAAAGTTGTGGAGGGTGCCTTGCCTGAGTCAGACAAGGGGTGCCTTGCATCTGAAAAGGTTGTGAACCACTACTCTGAAGCATTTAGGCTTCCATCCATGACTCTGGTTTCTCTACACAATCCATATAAAGTCAGCCGCGGTAGTAAATTTCCTTGTGGATTTCTTGGCATCTCTGGAACTTCTTTTTGAGTTCAAAATGCTTCCCTGGGTAGGTTTGTGGTGATTATATTAGAATTGAAGAATACGGTGTTGCAAGACAAATAAAAATGGTTTTGCTTAACAGGTGCATCAGAGATGCAAGTTGAGGCATCTTGTTTTGGATTTGCCTGACCTGGCTCTCTCCATTATTGCCAGCTTTGCTTTCAGAATCAATTGCTGGTAGTCCCTCGATATGAGGACTAGAGTCTGCTAGTAAAATAAGAAAGTGATCATCAGAGATCCTGGTCTTCTCCGATAAAAAAATTCCCCAATATTCTGATTTAAAAAAGTAACCCAAAATCCACATTTTTCTGTGATTAAAATGAAACACCACTAATATATATAGTGGAATTTTGGGTTACTTTTTAAATGTGAAAATTGGGGACTTTTTTATCAGAGAAAACCAGGATCCCTGGTGATCAGTAAGTCCACAGATGACTCAGGAGGCTTATCTGAGGTCCATGTTTGACAGAAGACATGACAAGTAGTTCCAGAAGGAAAGAATAGAGCCTAGAGATATTGGGTCACAGCTCTTTCCTTTTGTTTCTTTTATCTGTCCATTTCTATAGTGAAGTTAATTTGCTTGAAATGCTTGATACCTTGTTATACTTCATAGCAGCACCAGGCACAGCACAGTGCTTGCGTCTCCCACATATTGATGTTAATGTCACATTTCTTCAGGCCTTTGAGGTGTCCTTGAATCTCTTCTCTTGCCTCTCTAGAGCAGTGACCATTGGTCCTGTTTGCAGAGCCGGTTGTCAGGCATCCTTGTGAAGTGTCCTGTCCAATGGAGTTGGTGCCATACAAACGTGGCTTCCATGCTGATGGTGTTTGCTTGAGCCAAAATGCTGGCATTCATTTTTCTGTCCTTCCAGCTGATATGAAGGATTTTCCAAAGACTCCACTGATGGTAATATTCCAAGAGTTCAAGTGTTTCTAGTGTGCCATCCAAGTTTCACACTTGTACAATGGGGTAGGAATTGAGATAAAGTTGACAAGTTTCTGGTAGATGAGACCTTTGGTTTGAGTCCTAATGTCATTAACATCAAAGGCACAGTTTTAGAGCCATCCAAAGGCAGCATAGGAAGATTTTATCCAGTGTTGAATATCATCATCTATATTTACTTTTTGGGGAAAGATGGCTAGACAGGTAGGGGAAAAGCAAGTATTCTCCATGGACTGCCCTCTAATTGTAATATGTGGAGAAGCAGTTGGCTTTTGTGGAATTGACAGCGAATCTACATATTTCATACACTTTAGAGAAGCAGTCCAGACTGACTTAATTCTTCAACTGAGTGGGCACAAATGCCACAATTTTCAATGAATATCAAATTCTGCTATGGACTCCAGCTCTAATACCGAACTAGTCCGTTTCCAAGTCGTTGCTTAGGACAGTTTCTGTCATGTTGCTGTGAAGAAGTCTGATAATGGTAACAAATTTTGTCAAGGATTCAGATTTCCTAAGGAACTGCACAAGGCTTCTCTGTTGATTGAAATAAAAGCCATAGTCAGGTTAACAAAGGCCATGTAAAAATCTCTGTGGTGCTTGCAGCACTTATTCTGCAGCTGTCTAGCAATAAAGATCAGCTCTATTGTACCTCAAAGTGGTCTGAAACCACAGTGGAATTTGGTTAGAATCTCCCCAGCAAGGAAAGTGAATCTGTTGAGAAGAATGTGGGTCAGGATATCCCCAGCTGTGGATGGGAGTGTCTCCTCTTCAGCGATCCCTTGCAGTTGAGGATGACTGTCTTCCATGATTGTCTTATCTGTGGGTCCAAATTTGGCTGATGATGCTGATCTAGGATCAATAGACTCTGCTGCAACTTGGGCACATGTGTCCATGCAGGGTGGGCAGCTGCAGATTCTTGATACCGTCTGCAACCTGCTGTTTCTGCCACTCCCATTTTTCCACCTAATGTTGTCTTCATAAGGTTTCAAAGTACTGAGATCCTTGCGGCAAACTCTTCCTTCATTTGGAGAAGTCCTGGGCAGTAGTCTTTGATGAGTTGATGTTGATGCTGCATTTTTTTTCAAGCTGACCTTGAGGACATCCTTGAAGTACTTCTCAAGTGTATGCCTTGACTGAGCTGGGATAATAAGACATACTTTGGGAATCTGGAGTTGGACATCCAGAGAACATGACTGGCTCAGCAAAGTTGATATCAGATAATCACTGTCTTGATGCTTGTGGTGTTTGCTTGTAAGAGGGCACTGATGTTGGTGAGTCTATTTTCCCACGGGATTTCAAAGTATCTTCTACAGGCAGTGTTGATGGTACTTCTCCAAGAACTTGAGGTGTCTCCTGTACATTGTCCACACCTCAGCTCCAGACAGTAAGGCTGGATCACAACTGCTTAATAAACCATGAGCTTGGTTTTGGATTGGATGTCATGAACACCCATTTCCATAGGCATCCAAAGGATGCACTTGCACACTTGAGGCCATGTTAGGTTTCTTTGCCAATGTCAGCTTTTTGAGAGAGCTGGTGTCTGAGGTACAGGAAATATTCAATGTTCTCCAGAGTCTTATCATGAATCTGAATTACCAGAGCTGGGAACTGCTCAATAAGAACTTGTTGATGGAGGACCTTAGTCTTCTGAATGTTAAGTATCAGACAGGAATATAATACCATGATAATTGCTGCAATCCAATCTATCTCCTTTCTTGAATATGGTAATGATTCTGGCATCTCTGAAATCACTGGGAATCTATTCATGTTTCCTGATTTTCATAATAATGATGTGTAGTTGGTGAGAGTGCTTTTCTCCACCTTCCCTATAAATTTCAGCTGGACCACATGTGTTGTTTTTTTATCTGCTTAATGGCTTTCACTGCCTCTTGATAAATAGGTGGAACTGCAGGTAGTCCTTAATGGGGTGTTGTGGAATGGTGTCAACGATAGTTTCTGTGACATTAGACTCTCAGTTCAGGAGCTCTTGAAAGTGCTTCTTCCACCATATACTGGTGGTGGAGTTGACTTTAACGAGTACAGGCATACCTCGGAGATATCACAGGTTCGGTTCCAGACCACCGCAATAAAGTGAATATCGCAATAAAGTGAGTCACACGAATTTTTTGGTTTCCCAGTGCATATAAAAGTGATGTTTACACTATACTGTAGTCTATTAAGTGTGCAATAGCATTATGTCTAAAAAAACAATGTGCATACCTTAATTAAAAAATACTTTATTGCTAAAAAACGCTAGCCATCATCTGAGCCTTCAGCAAGTCGTAATTTTTTTGCTGGTGGAGGGTCTTGCCTCGATGTTGATGGCTGCTGACTGATCAGGGTGGTGGTTGCTGAAGTTTGAAATACTGCGAGAATTACCAAAATGTGACACAGAGACACGAAGTGAGCAAATGCTGTTGGAAAAATGGCGCCAATAGACTTGCTCGACGCAGGGTTGCCACAAACCTTCAATTTGTAAAAAACGCAATAAAGCGAAGCGCAATAAAACGAGGTATGCCTGTATTGTTTTGTCCTTGGACCTCAGCAGAATGCTCCTTGTGTGTTTGGCCAATAGATGGCTTTGGTTGTGCTAAATAAGCTATGCATGTCATAGCTGTTAGCAAACTTTTGAATCTTTTTTACTTTTAAATATGCTGTAGTTTTTGCCTCCCACCTAATCAGAGGTGAGCAGTGGAGCCACTAGGGCCCCTCAGCCAATCAAAAGTGGGGTAAGGGGGAGGGGGTGAGAGGCAGGCACGCAGCAAAAAGGGGAAGATTAAAGAAGCCACTATGCAGCTCACTTCCCACCACTTGTTCTTTCATTTTTGAATTTTCCTCTGAGTTTCAGCTTTAATATGGCAATAAGTGGTTTGCTTTTGTTTGGAGTTGATGTCATTCTGCCAAACAGTGAACGCTCTCCTTTTTCTGTCAATGAAAGCTTGAATTTTCTTATCATTTCATCAAACCAGTCCTGATGTTTCTTTGCGGAGAAGCTTAGAAATTCTTTGCATGCCTCATGGATGACTTTCTTGAGGCTTTCCCAGTGATCAATGGTGTTAAGGTCACTAGGGAGGTTTTAGAGGTTTTTTTTTACTGAGGCACTGCTACAAATGATTGCTTTTAGCAGGATTTTTCAAGGACTCCGTATTGAACCTTTTCTCTGGGTGCTTTTTTTGTGAATGGATGTGATGGGAAGCATCAAAAGATGATCCATCCGGTAGTCATCTGCTCTGGTTGTAGTTCTGGTGATACAGATATTTGTACAGTGGACATGTGTCCTGATGCAGTGCCATGTTTTGAGTGGGGGTGCAACCATAATGTTCCACATTTGTTGCTTTGGCAGAAAAAGGAATTTGCGGTGATGGGATCATATTTCAAACACTTGCTCAGGAAACAAATTCCTTTTGAATTGACTTTCCCAACCCCTTCCTTTCCACATGTTCCTTTCCATAGCTCAGAGTCCCTGCCCACTATAGCACTGAAATCACCAAGAAGAATAAACTTTAGGGATCTACCTAAATCACTTTGGAAATGTGCTGGGCAGTGGCTCCTTTTAATCATCCTCTTTTCGCTGGGTACCTCCCTCCTGCCCCCGTGTCCCCTGACCCATTACTGCTGAGTGGCTGAGGGGCCCCAGCGCTCTGCTGCTCACCGTTGATTGGGCAGGAGGCAAAAACTGTCATCTTTAAAACCACGTTTTTTTGTCTCCCACCTGATCAGCTGGGATCCAGATTTTCTGTTTCCCATGGAAAACAGATAAAAATGTGGATTTCCCCCTTTACCTGAGGAAAACGCAGATTTCTCATTTTAACAGAGAAGCCCATGGATTTTGCACTTTTGCAAGGAGCTCTCTGCAGGCTGGCCGAGTTACAGCCTGCAAGGGGCTGCGGGGGAGCAGAAGAGGGTGGTAGGCAGAGAGTGCCATGTGCATCTTCTGCAGGTAAGTGGTGGGGGGTTGAGGCCCCCATAGGGAGGGAGGAAGGGAGTTGGGCAGGGCTGGGGCTTGGGTTGGGGATGCTCCCCAGCCAGGTAGTGCATGGGGCTTGGGCCCGGGGCTGAAATGTGCAGTGGGTTACTGCACCATGATTTAGTACTTCCAAAAGGGGTGGGGCTACTTCCCTGCCACTGTGTGCACTCCTGGGGGGGTGAGGGGGGCTGTGCCTCCCAGACCTGTGCGCTGGATGGGGGTGGGCATAGGCTGCTCACTGCAATTTTGGGCTCCTTGCCCTGCTGCCCTCCCTTGGGGCCTCCACAGTCTAGTGGGTGCAACCTGGTGCTGCAGGGCAGAGCACTGGAAGTACTGAATCATGGCTCAGTAACAATGTTGCCATAGGTGCCATGTACACCAATATTATAGGGCGTTTATACATGCGCTTTGGGAAGGGGATGGGGTGGTCTTTAATTAAAATGCCTGGAGTATCTCATATATCAACATTCCCATGCTTAAAAATGGCAGTGGGGCGCTTTAAAGGTCATCGAATGAACTTTAGATACAGTGCCCCCGCTGCCATTTTTAAGCATGGGGACACTGATACACAAGATGCTTGAGGCTGCTGGAGTGTGGTAAATTACCACGCTCCAGCAGACTCTATGAATCAAGTCTGCTCATGTGTAAGCACCTATAGAGCCTCAGATTACATTGGGAAAGCAGGCAGGGACAATACTATTATGTTTTAAAAACCCTGTAACATCAAGTTACGCTCAGCATAAGAAGAAATGCAGAAGAAGCACAATATCATTACAATGACTTTAGCCAAAAGAGGAGGTGTACTGTGGGAGGCTCAGCAAGGTGCAAGATGTCCCACCAAGAACCCTACAAAGGGAGATGTGCCCTTACGGAGTCTCATGGCCATGATAGCATACTTTGTGTTTTCAAGGTCCCCACAGGCTAAAGGAGTAACAAATGGCTTGTTTCATGTGTCATAGTTTCATAGTTGGTAGAGTCAGAAGGGACCTGAGCAGATCATCAAGTCTGACCCCCTGCCATGGGCAGGAAAGAGTACTGGAGTCAAACGACCCCGGCTAGGTGATTATCTAGCCTTCTTTTGAAGACCCCCAGGGTAGGAGTGAGCACCACTTCCCTTCGAAGTTGGTTCCAGATCCTAGCCGCCTTGACAGTGAAGTAGCACCTCCTGATATCTAGCCTGAATCTACTCTCCATCAACTTATGGCCATTATTCCTTGTTACTCCTGGTAGTGCTCCGGGGAACAGGGACTCTCCCATTGCCTGCTGGTCCCCCTTGGCCAGTTTATAGACAGCCACCAGATCCCCTCTCAGTCTTCTCTTGTGGAGGCTGAACAGGACCCTTATAGGACCTGCCTTGCTGCCCCCTGATCACACGAGTGGCCTCCTCTGGACCCTCTCCATGTTGTCCACATCCCTCCTGTGCCCACATTTTATCCCCACATTTTAGTGTCATCTGCAAATTTGAACAAGGTACTTTTCACCCCCTCGTCCAAGTCACTTATGAAGATGTTCATAGACTTAATAGATTTCATAGACATTAGGGCTAGAAGGGACCTCGGAAGATCATCAAGTCCAGCCCCCTACCCCAGGGGCAGGAAGTCAGCTGGGGTCATAGGATCCCAGCAAGAAAAACATCCAGCTTTCTCTTGAAGTGCGGTGCCCAGAGCTGGATGCAGTACTCCAGCTGTGGCCTGACCAGTGTCGCATAGAGGGGGAGGATCACCTCCCTGGACCTGCTCGAGATGCATCTGTGGATGCATGACAAGGTGTGGTTGGCTTTCCTGACTGCATCTCCACACTGTCAGCCCATGTTCATTTTGCCATCAGTGATGACTCCAAGATCCTTTTCTGCCTCTGATGATGATAAGGGAGTTCTCCAGGCTGTAGGTATGCTGCTGATTCTTCCTCCTCAGGTTCAATACCTTGCACTTGTCAGTGTTGACACCCATCCTGTTCTCATCTGCCCACTCCTGTAACCTGTCCAGATCTAGTTGCAGCCTGTCCCTCTCCTCTGGCGTGCCCACTTATCCCCACATTTTAGTGTCATCTGCAAATTTGAACAAGGTACTTTTCACCCCCTCGTCCAAGTCACTTATGAAGATGTTCATAGACTTAATAGATTTCATAGACATTAGGGCTAGAAGGGACCTCGGAAGATCATCAAGTCCAGCCCCCTACCCCAGGGGCAGGAAGTCAGCTGGGGTCATAGGATCCCAGCAAGAAAAACATCCAGCTTTCTCTTGAAGTTGTTCAAAGTAGGTGCTTGAATCACCTCTGGCGGCAGGCTATTCCAGACCTTGGAAGCTCAAACAGTGAAGAAATTTTTCCTTACGTCCAGCCTGAAACAGTCTTGCTGGAGTTTATAACCATTCAACTTGGATGCAGTACTCCAGCTGCGGCCTCACCTCTGTCAAATACAATGGGAGAATGACATCTTGGGATTTGCTTGAGAAGCATCTATGGATGCAAGCCAGTGTTTTGCTTGCTTTACTGGCCACAGCATCACATTGAAGGCTCATATTCATTTTGTGGTCAATCATGACCCCCAAGTCCCTTTCTTCTGTAGTACTAGCCAGAGTAGCACTGCTGAGCCTATAAGGATGCTGCAGGTTTTTCCTCCCAAGGTGGAAAACCTTGCATTTTTTAGTGTTAAACACCACCAAGTTCTCACCCACCCATTTCCTCAGCCTGTCAAGGTCAGCCTGGATCACCCTCCTGTTCTCAGGTGTGGATGCTTTACCCCAGAGTTTGGCATCGTCAGCAAACTTGGCCATTCCACTTCTGACTCCAATGTTTACATCATTAATGAAGATGTTGAACAATACAGGTCCAAGGACAGAGCCTTGGGGGACCCCACTGGTCACAGGGCACCATGACGATTGACTTCCAACAACCACCACCCTCTGGGTCCGACCACAGAGCCAATTCCCCAGCCAGTGGATCATGGTGGACCCAAAGCTGCAGTTGGCTAGTTTTGCTAAGAGGAAATCATGGGATACCAGATTGAAGGCTTTTTTGAAGTCAGGATATATGACGTCAATCTCTCCCTTGTCCAGATGATAGGTCACCTGGTTGTAAAAGGAAATAAGATTGGTCAAGCAAGACCTATCTGCAACAAACCCATGCTGGCTATCCCTCAGAAGGTTGCCGTCAGCCAGTCTGTCTTTCATAATCTTTTCTAAGACATTCCCTGGGATAGAAGTTAAGCTGATGGGCCTGTAGTTTGCCGGATCCACTTTCCTCCTTTTCTTGAAGATAGGCACCACATTGGCCTTCTTCCAGTCTTCAGATACTTCATGAGAGTGCCAGGAGTTCTCAAAGATCCGTGCCGGGGCTGGGCTATGATGCTAGCCAGCTCCTTGAGTAGTCTGAGGTGCAGTTTGTCAGGGCCGGCTGACTTGAAAGTGTCCAGCCTCTCAAGGTGTTCCTTCATGAGGTCAGCATTGATGGAGGGCAGGGAATCGCTTTCACCCAGGCCTTCTTCACCCAGGCCCCCCTTTCCCATAGTGGGACAATAAGGGAGGTCCCGAGTCCTCCCTTGTCCTGGAGGGAGACTGTGGTCTACCCTCTGCCTCCCGGGGGAGAAGGGCATGGCAGTAGGAGCCAACCTCCTGCTCACAGTCCATGATGACACACAGTCTCTGGACTGTGGCCAGGAGCTCCTGCAGCTGGCGTGCTAGAGACCCCAGTAGGGAGCAGAGCTCACAAGGGGAGGTGGCCATGCTCCCGGGCCCCATAGCCTGAAAAAGTGACAGGCAGCCCCCCACAGCTGAGAGCCGGAGGCTCCATCTGTGTAGAGCCCGGAACCATGGACTCTGTCTGGGTGGCGGTCTCTGAGGTGCCGCGGGTGGCGGGGGGTGCAGCCTCGAGGGGACCCTCAGATTTTGGCACATGCCCATATGTGGCATGCTGCTGATGGGCTGGCTACAGCTGGGACTGGCTTCCCTAGGGCAGGGGCAGACAGGCAGGGCTGCGGGCCCTCCTGCACACCCTCCTGCGTAAACTGCGCGTTAACTCACACGCCGGGTAGACAAGCGTGCCTGTTTGTGCATCCTGTTCATGAGGCTTCTGGCGGGGCTGGGCAAAGTAGGGGCCGGGGTAGGGTGACACCCCCCTTGGCTCTGGCTTAGCCACCTCCCTGTGGCTAGGTTGGGGTTCGTTCTTCCCACCAGGGGCCCTGCTTACCTCCGGCTGCTGCTGGGGGTCGGTGGAGGTGCTCCATGGCAGCTGGGGGTTGCTGAGCCCTTTGGGAGAGCGGGGGTGCAGTGGGTTTGCACTCGCACATCTAGTGCTGCTCCTGGAGACAGTCTGGGCAAACTGTTGAGCAGTGCGGGCCCAAGGACCAAGCTCTGGGGAACCCCACTGCCCACATCCCTCCAAGTTGAAAATGACCCATCCACCATCACTCTCTGGGTGCTGCCCTCTAGCCAATTTGCGACCCATCTGACTGTGTAGGCATTGATGCCACAGTCACCTCATTTTTTAATGAGAATGGGGTGAGAGACGGTGTTGAAGGCATTCCTAAAGTCCAGGAAGACTATGTCCACCGATACCTCTGGATCTAAGGATTTTGTGAACTGGTCATAGAAGGCCACCAGGTTGGTCCCTAAGCATAATCTCCCCTGCTGCTCCTTCGCAGATGTGGTCCTGGATAATTTTCTCAAAGAGCTTCCCCAGGACTGAGGTAAGACTAACGGGCCTATAGTTTCCTGGATCCTCCTTCCTCCCTTTTTTGAAAATGGGGACCACATTTGCCCTTTTTCAGTCCTCTGGCACCTTGCCAGAGCACCATGAGTGCTTGTAAAGCTGTGTCAGGGTCCCGCAATGACTTCTGCCAATTCCCTCGGCACTCTGGGGTGGAGATTGTCAGGACCTGCTGATTTGAACACATCTAGCCCCTTCAGAAGTTCCTTCACTAGGTCTTCACTGACCCTGGGCCTGGCTGCGCCTCCCCTGGATCCATCTGGGATCCTGGTGGGGAGGATGACCCAGTCCCTGCTTAGAAAAATAGAGGCAAATAAATTGTTAAAAAGATTAGCTTTGTCATCTGGTGCGACCACTAGATTTACTAGCATGTCCTGGAGAGGCCCCACATTGCCCGGTACCTTTTTTTTACCCCCTATGTATTTCAAAAAGGACTTATTGTTATCTTTGATCCAGATCACTAGTCCCAATTCCATCTCTGCTTTAGCCTTCCTAACAGCCCCCTTACAATCTCAAGCAATGGAGGTATAATCCTTCTTAGTGTTGGCCCCTCCCTTTGTGTAGCGCTTAGTGAGGTGCTTAGTGAGGCACTACACTGCTCTGGGCTTATGGAGTTGAGGGATTCAGGCAGCTCCTCATTTAAGCTTGTGCCTCACTCACCCCACCCTATTTACAATACAGATTATTTGATTTACAGGCAAGAAGACAACAAAGACAGCGGGTGCATTTGCATGTACATATTTACTGCACAGTAACCTAAATTACTGTGCAGTATGGGCATGCATCTATACATGCACAACAGTACTGTGCAGTAACTGTGGTGACTTGCACTGACTTGAGTCTAAATTTGATACTGATTAGTTACTGTGCAGTAACACATGTATAAATGCTTCACTACACAGTAACACTGTGTGGGAACCAAATCAGTCCCAAGTCAATCCACACACAGTGTTAATGAGCTTTAACACCTGCATGTGTAGATGCCGGCCCATTCCCGCTTACTGCGCAGTAAATTTACGCCAGCATAAATGCACATGTAGACATGCCCAATATATGGGAAGATAATGTAGTTGAAGAGCATAGGATTTTTAGGAGCCAACCTTAATGAATGAATGAACCTATGACAATTTACACTACCTGAGGGTCCAAACAGATGTTTGTCCAGTTTTGCTATTATAGCTTCAGCATCTAATAACTACAGGGGAGCTGAGTGTAATCACTCACTAGGCCTGTGTGAAGTGGCTAGTATTTGCTTCGGATTTGGATTCAGCTGAATCGGGGACAGTGACTCAATTTGGTGATTCAACTCACTGTCCCAAATTGATTCGGCCAAATCTGATTCCAAGATTTGGCCACGGCTGAATTGGCTGACTCTCCTAATCAAACAGGCCCCATCCCCTGCCCACCCTCCCAGCCCCGTCCATGGCTGCCTCACCCTGCTCCAGGTCCCAGCCCTGCCCCGCCCCCCTCCAAAGCCCGGCACTCACCAGCCCCTGGCAGGCAGGGGTGATCCCCTATTCCTTTACTGCAGGAAATGTATTTTATCAGTATCCCCAATACAAAGCAGTCCTCTAGATTTTTTGAGCTCATTTGCAAGACTTCTTCTGCTGAGAGCATTTCAAACAGCCTTACAGTATCTACCTACCCAATTAACACTGGTATTGTGTGGCATATTGACATGCCACAGACTCAAAACATCTACCTGCTAGGCAGGTGAGAAACACCAACTCAAGAGGTCTGGAAAGGATAAGAGGATCATGTCAAATAAAGCTTTCTCTCTTTCAGCAAGACCTTTTGCTCAAATTCATCAAGCTTCTCTGCTTGTTGTTCTGCACTCCATGACCTCAGCTCTTCCTTCTACCACCTCATAAGGGCTTTTCTATATCCCAAGGCCCTCCTGTACATTATGGACAATTTGTCTGTAATTTCTGACCCTATCTCCTGTTTTACAATGGAACCTGATTGCTTCCAGCCAATGTTTTCTATCTACTCTCTCCTTCACGCATTTTGTCTTATTGCTCTGAGTTTCCTTCATATCTGCCACCTCAGTCCAGACTCCACAGACTAAATTCAGTCTCAAGTCATTGCATGCCTTAAATTCAAACAACTTCAGCTTTATCTTTACCCTCTTTCTTCTATTTCTAGAGGGCCTCTAGAAATGAAAAAGGACAGCTGAAAGACCACTTTTTTCCTCTTCAAAAGTCTTTAAGATATTGGTACCTGAGAGTAGAAGGCTCTGAGGGGGAAGAGAGGGAAAAGCCCCCCTGCCCGCCACCCTGCCCAAAATAAATTAAATAATAATAATAATAAAAATTATACAGGTAAGAACATAAGTCAAATCTTGATGAAAGCACTTACTGAATATCTACTCTATAGTGGTCTGTGCTAAATGAAATACAAACTGACTGCCCACTCCTTTGGGTCACATAGCCTTCCAAGATTTAGAGGTGAGATAGAAATTTCAGCTTCAACAAATTTTGTTCCTGTTTAAACTGACAATACGGTCAGTCTAATGTTGCTCATATCGTACTTCTAATAAGTTATTACCTTGGGACTTATAATTATTTACAAGACTTGAAAGGTGTCAACAATGAAGTGGATGACATTGCTTTGAACCTATTTTTACTGTTTTCTCAAAGAAACACAGGCCACCAAGAACTTGTGTTTTCTCCTGAGTAGCAAATCATGTTTGGAACATGTACAGAAATATTTCCCAGTGTCTGAAGAAAAGAGCGATAGCAAATACATGTAGGCACAGCATGTAATTTTAAGGAGAATATTTTTATTTTATTTATAATGCAGAAGTGAACAGAATGGTGTGTTTGCAGTTGCCATGGAAATTGCTGGCATTAGCTCCTTTCCCTAAAGAGGAAAACACAGAGCTTCTCACTTTGGGTTACTTAACCTCTTTCGATATTAAAATCTTATATATTGCAGCTATAGGCATCTCTCCTCTTTGGAAGGTCAAGGATATTATAGGTCAATTGTTGCTTGAAATAGTTATTTTTAGCCCCAAAAGCCCTTAGCGCACATGCTTTGTGAACACGATACTTTATAAAACAGATTGAAGCACATCTGTTTAGATTTTTTAAAAAATATTTAGGAAGTCTATTAATTGTAAGGGGTTTTTTTTTTCCTCCAAAGAGAGAGACAGCTCACAGAGCATAGTGATGGCGACACCTTTTTTTGGAAAGGAAAAGTTGAAAAAGACAGACACATCCACAATGCTGATTTTTGCAATCAAGGCCAAGACTGTTAGTAGGATGCTAGATGTCTAGTTGGTATCCTCGTGGCCCTTCATCTTCAACTGATCAACAGACAGCATGCAACAGTCATCTGTGCATATGCCTGGACTTTTGATACAGATGACAAAAACAAAAGAAGAATTCTGTTCTAAATTAAACCAAGTCCCATCATCTGTCCCCAAAGATAAATAGGGATCTACCTACACCATGACAAAAGTGCGCTGTGCAGCAGCTCCTTTTAGGGGTGGACTAATACATTGGTCCCACATTGTATTGGCACCAATAAAAGGAAAATTGACATTATCGGCAGTTGGCTTTTTTTGGGCTGATGTGGCCAATAATGTCACTGACAACTGCCACGTTCATGTGTGCAGCTGCAGTGCAGCATGCAGGTGGCCAGAAGTGCAGCCCAGCAGCTTGGGGACTGGCTGGTAAGTGTGTTGTGGGGGAAGGGGCATAGGGGAGGGTAGGCGCATTGGCGGGGCAGACTGAAGCCCCCACGGTGGGGGATGAAGTGGGGCTGGAGCCAGGGGCAGTAGCAGGTGCTGCCCAGCTGGGTCAGGGCAGGCATGGGACAGAGCCATGAGTGGCTCATTTGTAGGGTATGGGGGGGAGGTGGCTCCTGCTGCTGCATGCACCTCGAGAGGGCAAGGGGGGGCATGTGCTCCCTGGATCTGCATGCGAGGTGAGTGCGGGCTGCTGCTGCAGTCTGGGGCTGGGGGCAGTGCAAGGCTCTTCCCGGCAGGGGCCTGGCCTGGGCTGCGCTTCAGGGTGGGCTGTGGTGGCACTGGGGTGGAAGGGGCTACTGGGGGGGGTTGTGGCCACCCCAAAATTCACTATAGACCCCCCAAACCTTCCACTCCCAGTGTCACCACCACCACCATCCACCTGAGTACAACTCGGCCCAACCTCCCTTCTGGGAAGAACCAAGCACTGCCCTCGGCCCCAGTCTGCAGCAGCACCCTGCCCCCACCCTGTGCACAGATCCAGGGACCACATGTCCCCCATGCCCTCTTGGGGTGCGCACAGCAACAGGTGCTTCTCCTCCCCCGGCCCCCCCCCGATTGAGCTGCAACTCTGATGTGTGTCCTGCTCTGGCTGTGCAGTGCCTGCCCCTGCCCCTGCCCCAGCCTCACTCCTCCCTCACTGCAGGAGCCTTGATTTGCACCCCCCATTCCCCTTCCCCCCCCCCCTTCCCCTCCAACAGACTTACCACCTGGATGCTGCTCTCAATGCTGCCAGGCCACATATCGGCAATTGAATTGGTATTGGCCCAAAAAATCTCTATCGGTGCACCACTAGTTCCTTTAACCCTTGCTCTTTTTGTTGCTTGTCCCCGTTCCCTCCCTCCCACCCACAGCTGATTGGTGGAGGGGCCCTGGTGGCTCTGCCACTTGCCACTTGCTCCTGATCAGCAGGGATCCTGGTTTTTCCTGATTAGAAATTGCAAATTCTTTGATAAACCCCCCAAAATCCACTATTAAAATGAAAGGCCACTAGATATATAGGTATCAGTTGAACACAATTTTTTTTGATACATTTATAATTTTAAAGCAATTTGGAAGCCACGTGGGCAAGGGACGTATTGCCAGGGTAACACGGAGCTCACAGCGGCAAGCAGCTTCCCAGAGCAGTCCCGTTGTGCCCTGCAGCACCAGGTCATACTCGCTGGGCTACAGAGGCCTGGGGAAGGGCAGCAGGGTGAGGAGCCCAAGCCTGCAGCAGGCAGCCCACCTCCACCCCTCACACAGATCTGGAAGGCATGGGTCCCCCCTGCCCTCCTGGGAGTGCATGTGGTGGCAGGGAGCCAGCCCCACCCCTTTTTGGATGTACTAAATCATGCAGTGCACGATTATTTTTGGCTGCTACTTTGCCATAGCAGCGTGCTATAATGGGGGAATGCGCTGCTATGTCAAGTAGCTGCTGGTCACGTGTAGACACCTGTGGATGCTATGTCGCCGTAGTGCATTGCTACAGTGACATAACATCATGTGTATATGTTCCCAGCATTTACTAACAATTATATCACATATCATATATGCATCATATATATCACATGTATATCTGTGTGCTACAATACCTTCTCTCTCAGATTCATCACATATATATAATCTCATATGTGTATATATATATTATATAGCTATATATACATGTAGATATTTGCCAATATTACATAATCTGGATAAAACGATGTAATATGGACATTACGATATGATTATAATTGCATAGCTGGTAAGATATCATGGCTGTGCAGGGTGGAACTCATTCCCAGTCAAATTTATCTAATTTCACATCTCCAGACATTAAAAATAAAGCAGACAAAAAACCTTAATCATCACTCAACAGGTGGATTTAGACTGAGACCTTTAAAAATGATTATGCTCCCTTTTTATGGGGTAGCTCATCATTTGTTTTTATAGCTCTATATTCTGAGGGGATGATACTTTATTATGTGTCGGTTGCTTTGTTTTTGTTATGTTGTGCAATGTTTCTGGGTGAGTAGGAGGGGGAAGAAGGTGGATTTAGATTTGTACCTGATAATGAATATTTCCACAATTGTTAAAACATTTGAAGTTTTAATGAGGGTTTATTAATAGAGCTGCTATAAATGAATAATGAGTATGTCAATACGATTGTAATGGTTGTTATGCATACCTGTGATTCATTATGAGAGTTTTTCAATTAAAATAGTGTACAGTGTTTCAAATTGCAGAACAAATGAATTCAGGGATTTTTTTTTTTTACACATAAATGTCTCTAATGGACAAATGTCTGCAGTGGAATCAGTGATGGGAGTCAAGCTAGAGGTCTGAACTCCTTCGTCCAGGGTGTTTGGATGCAGATTTGAGTGGGGCCTGTCATCGTAAGCTTCTTATAGCACGGTTGATTTATGGGACTGGGAGGGAACGTCTCCACTATGGCTAGTGAACGTAGAAACCTCAGTATCTCCTTTCATTTTGGACTCAGCTTAGTAAATTCAAGTTCTCTGTTGCTGCTATTTACACCGGAGCTCTCTGCAATCCTCTTGAAATTATGCTGACAAGTTAAAATGCTTTTGTAGTGTCAGGCACAGTGTATGCTAGTCTAAGAGGAAACCATAAGTTTTAACTTTAAAGAGCAGCAAGATCATTCAGCATTTTCTTAGTCCTTTATCTTCAGCATAGAAAGACCTTTATACACAGCTTACCTGAATAACAGCTAAATGCCTTGAGAGTTAGCTTAAATTGGTCTAACTGGCATCATATTTACGGTTCCATTAAGGCTTTCCAGTCCAGCATCTGTTCAGAGAAACCGCATCGTGTCAAATGGTGCGGTTTGTGCACTGAGGCTAAGTGCCCTCTCGAGAATACATTTGACACTATTAAACAACTACCACTTGTGACCTGTCCAGATTTGACCTTAAGCCTCCAGAGACAAAGGGTCCATTAACCCACTCCATCACCAATGGACATAGTGAAATATTCATAACAGGCCAGTTCAGAGCTGAGGGAAACAATGATTGTAAATTATTTCAAGGGGAACAGAATGGACACCTCAAAGGATCTGGAAGATCTGGACTAGAGTAGGAAAAGTAGCCAATAGAAGGGAAGAAGAAGTTGCAGCTGAAGCAGAAAGTGCCTGCTATCTCTGACACCACCAACACACTGCTTTCTCTGTTGCTATCCCTCCTGTTTTCTTGATTCTTTTGAGCTGTGAAAAGAAACCTTTAAATAGGCAAGGTTATGCCCACTTCTCAGCCCTTTTGCATTGGTAAAGGAGTCTGAAAGGGGCTTAGTCCAAATGAGAATCAGTGTATTAGTGTGTGCATTACAAATCACCAGCTTGGGGGGAACTGGTACTTACCCATGAAAAAGTGACACCATTATTGATAGAAACCTTGAATGTTCTTCATTTGGCCTCTCTCTTAAATATTATGCATGCAAAAATAACATTATTAAGTTTGCCAAGTTAAGTGCTTAAGAAGAGGAAAAGTTAGAAGTTAAGTTGATTGGGCAAACCTTAATGTGCCCTGCTTGCTCATATATGATACTGTCTTTAATTACAACGTCACATGCTATTCTTTTTCACCACAGGACACCTGCCTTGTGCACTGCATGTCATGGACCATAGTCAATTAATCATCATCTAAGCAATATTTTTGTTTTTTTTGTGTCGAGTAATATGGGGTCCATGTCTTTGCTATCAAGTTACTCACGCCCTTCCTCGGAGCTAAAATTATTAGTTTCTTCTCCGGCTTATCACTAAATGCAAGTGATTCGCAAATATGAATGAACTGATCTTCATACCAGTGCTGCAAAACAAAGTGATATCATTCTCCATATTTTGGGGAGGGCAATGAAAATAAGAGCTTAATTTTGGATGCCTAGCTTGAGATGGCTAGGACTCCATTTCCCAGAGTCCTCAGTATTATGCAGCATTGCATATTTTTAAAGGCTTCTGCTGCATTCATTTGCATTTATGAATGCTCAGCACGTCCCAGGTTTTCAAGTCAGTAACCCAGAACACATGGTTAGTGACCACTTGTGAATAGTTTGGCTGAAGGAACTTGCCTGGCATCACCAAGGTATTGTGCGGTGGAGGAAGGGATTGGGAAATGCCTTCGAGCTGACACTTTCACTGCCTCAGTAGGGAGACCATCCCTTCTCATCCTGCAGTCCCTGCCTTGTTCGTGACATACTTCCCAGCTTTTGGAGAAAATGAAGCAGGATTCCCACCGGTTAGCAGGACCAACTTTTTGGGTAGGCCTGCCATAAATTAGCCCCGCACCCTCTGCCAGTGCCACTCTTAATTCCTGTCTTCTGCCAATCTGCTGCTCTGCTTCCTACTTTGTGCTCCCTCCCAATCCACTCCCCTGCTTTCTGTGCCCTCCCGCCACTTCCTGCCTGATCTTCTGCTGTTTTTTGCTACTGTGCTGCTTGTCCCCTCCCTGATCTGCCACATGCCACACATAGGTTGCCAGTGCCACTTGTGGCATTTGCACCACAGTTTGGCCACCCCTGCCATAGACAGCGGCTTCTTTCACACCACAATACTAATTCTCTCCCAGAATCCATCTGTCCTGGGCACCGACTAGAACAGAGAACTTGTAGAGCAACGTTTCCCAAATCATGGCTGTGTCCCCTTGTAGATGGGACGGATGACAGGTGCCGGGGGAGATGGCATGATTAGGGGTAGTGCTGAAATCCTGCACATGTGCAAAAGTGTCAAATGGCTGAAGTAGGGGGGCATGAGAGTTGCTGGCTTTACTGCAGTGGGGCAAAAACCCCTGAGTTTGGGGGATGCTGTTGCAAGGTCACTAGATTTATACTGAAGTAGGCAAAGCAATGTTTTTTTTTCCTTACCCTCATTCTTGGAGATAATTGAGTTGTTTTGCCTGAAACAGTACGAACACTTCAGCTCATGATTAGCATCCTTCATGGAAAATGTCAGCAAAATGATAAAAGTTTGGCAAAGATATTAGCAATGGAGAAGAGAAATATCGTGTGAAATATAAGCCTATGTTAGTGGTAGGCTGAGCTACAAAATGCTATGGCATGAACTTAGGCTAAATACATGTGTCCAGAGCTGGGCAACAAAGATGACAAAGGTCTTGGAAAATGGGTCATACAAGGAGAGGATGAAGGATATAGATATGTTCTGCCTGTGGAAAAGGCACTTAAGGGGGGACATGACAGCAGTCGTCACATACTTGGAGGGCTGCCATAAAGAAGATGGGAGAACACTTTTTCTCTCTTGCTGCAAAGAGGAGGACATGGACCAAGGAACTGAAGTTGCAGCAAAGTAAGTTTAGATTGGATATCCAGAAAAAACTTCTTCATTGTTAGAATAGTGAGGCAGTGGAAAATACTGCCTAGGGAAGCTGTGGACTCTCCATTACTAGAGATGTTCAAGAAGAGGCTGGACAGCCACTGGTCAGGGATGATCTAGCCGTAGCTATGCCTATGTTCTACTATGGGTATTTCCCATGCTTCTGGGCTTTGCTGGTTGCCCTCCCCCCACCCCTTTTTCTGCAATATGTGCCAAGGTGTTTTTTAAGCCTTCCCAGAGGCATTGGGTGTCGGCTACATACAGCCAAGGCTGGGAACTTTGGCTGAGGTGTGCCAATACTGTTGCTGGGACTAAAACTGGAGGTTCCAGGATAGAAAGTCTTGCCCCTCCACTCAGAGTCGGACCAATTGCCATATTTGGGGTCCGGAAGGAATTTTACACCATGGCCAGATTGGTATGGATTGTGAGGAGTTTGCTTTTCTCTGTAGTGGGGGCCATGGCCCTCTACCTGGGACCTCTTGAGCGTATATTGAATCAACTATTTATATGGATCTTGGCTGCCATGGTTTCCCTGCTTTACCTATGGAAGGTTAGGTCTGTGTTGTATAAGAGGGTTGATGGTGGTCTTGAGGTTAGATTATGGTTTGTATGTGATATTTTGGAAGGGCAGATCCTCCCTCAGGCAGGGGGTTTCATAGTTTCATAGTTGGTAGGGTTGGAAGGGACCTGAGCAGATCATCAAGTCTGACCCCCTGCCATGGCAGGAAAGAGTACTGGGATCAAACGACCCCAGCAAGGTGATTGTCGAGCCTTGTATTAAAGACCCCCAGGGTAGGAGCACCTCTTTGCTTGGAAGTTGGTTCCAGATCCTAGTTGCCCTGACAGCGAAGTCACACCTCCTGATGTCTAATCTGAATTTACCCTCTGCCAGCTTGTGACTGTTATTTCTAGTCACTGCTGGTAGTGCTCGGGGGAACAGGGACTCCCCCAGTGCCTGCTGGTCCCCTCTGACTACTTTGTAACAAGCCACTAGATCCCCCCTCAGCCTTCTCTTGTGGAGGCTGAACAGGTTCATGTCCCATAGCCTCTCCTCATAGGGTCTGCCCTGCTGCCCCCGATCACGTGAGTGGCCTCCTCTGGACCCTCTCCATGTTATCCACATCCCTCCTGAAGTGCGGCGCCCAGAAATGGACGCAATACTCCAGCTGCAGCCTGACCAGTGCTGCATAGAGGGGGAGGATCACCTTCTTGGCCCTGCTCGAGATGCATCTGTGGTTGCATGACAAGGTGCGGTTGGCCTTCCTGACTGCGTCCCCACACTGCCGGTCCATGTTCATCTTGGCATCAGTGATGACTCCAAGATCCTTTTCTGCCTCTGCACTGATGAGAAGGGAGTTCCCCAGCCTGTTGGTATGGGGCCAGTTGTTCTTCACCAGGTGCAGCACCTTGCACTTGCCAGTGTTGAATCCCATCCTAATCTCCTCTGCCCAGCCCTGTAACCTGTCTAGGTCCAATTGTAGCCTATTACTTTCTTCTAGTGTGCTCACATCCCCCCACATCTTAGTGTCATCAGCAAATTTGAACAGGGTGCTTTTTACCCCCTCGTCCAAGTCACTGATGAAGATGTTGAACAGTGCGGGCCCGAGGACCAAGCCCTGGGGGACCCCACTGCCCACGTCCCTCCAGGTCGAAAATGATCCATCCACCACCACTCTCTGGGTGTGGTCCTCCAGCCAGTTGGCGACCCATTTGACTGTGTAGCTGTTGACACCACAGTCCCCCAGTTTTTTTAATGAGAACAGGGTGAGAGACAGTGTCAAAGGTCTTCTGAAAGTCCAGGAAGACTATGTCCACTGCTACCCCTGCATCTAAGGATTTGGTGACCTAGTCATAGAAGGCCACCAGGTTGGTCTGACAGGACCTGCCTCTAATGAACCAGTGTTGGTTGCCCCTCAGCATAACCTTTCCTGCTGGTGCCTTGTGGATATGTGCCAGGATAATTCTCTCAAAAAGCTTACCCAGGATTGAGGTAAGACTAACTGGCCTATAGTTTCCTGGGTCCTCCCTCCTCCCTTTTTTGAAGATAGGAACCATTAGTTGGATTAATGGTTTGATTAGATAACCTATGCGGGTCTCCTCCAGCCCTAATTTTCCATGACTCTATGAGATGGAAGGGGGAGAAATGGAAAGTGGAAGCCCTGTAACTCTAGAGTCATTGTCCGTGATTATATGACCTCCTTGCTGAGCCTGAGGTTGCTGTCCAGAAAATAGGGCCTGTCTATTTGCTTCTGTTCTGCAACAAACCTGAGCAATTAGGTGGCTTGGCAGTGGTCCTGAGTGGCTTGAACTAATTCCAACCACATTCCCCATGTGAGGGAGCCTGAGAGCAGTGCTGAGGCATGACCTCAGGGCTGCTACAAGCCATTCCAGGCCCTTACTGAGCCGTTTACTCTGCTGAAGTACGAGGCTTTGGTGTGCAGGAGTGGGAATGCATTGGTGGGGCTTATTTCTCCAGCAATGGCCCTGGGTTTTGCAAGGAGGTCATATGGACATGGCCAGATACCTTTGCATGAGGTGTGGTTCAAGAACAACAAAAGCTGGTGATCTTCAGGGATGTTGTCCCAAGTCACCACCACCAAAAGAGTGTGGAGGTGATTGTTTTTACTTAAATGGGTTCCTGCCACCCACAGCACCCTTCAGCTATCACAGTGTGGTAGATCCAGTAACGGTGGTTTGATGCAAGTCTTCAAGGAGGACAGATCCTGGGGATGACCATGCTGGAGAGCAGCGTTGACTCTCCATAACTTCTTCTGCGGTGATTTGGGGGGAGTGTGTAAGAGCTTTCTGTGTACACTGAGGGAAGTCAGAGCATCAATGTTGTCTATTTATAATGTGCTTTCTCCTCCCATACAGGTTCTGCTCACTTTTCTTACAAAACCACGCTGCTGTTTTGCCCAGGGATCAATGCTACTAAGCATGGTAGGAGAGAGGAGGGGGCAGCATTCTGTTTAGCATCTTCCTCCTCTGTTGGGCAGCAGGGTGATTTTCTTTCCCCTGTGGATTTATCCTCTCTGTACTGTGCAGCAGGGGGGAGCATCTGGTCCTGTATTTTTATTTTGGGAAACATAAGTAATTGACACGTCTCTGTGGGCATCAAAAAATGGATCCTTCAAGCCTGTCTGGTTGCTAAGAGACGGATGCTTCAACTTTGAAAGCCTTCATGCACACAGGGCACATTATTCTGGCAAATTGGACTTTCTGATCTGGCAGCAAATGGGGGAAAAATAAGGTAACTTCCAAAAACAGGTCATTTGGGTGATTTGATTTCAGAGATATCTGTTCTCCTTTTCCAGAGACGGATGCAAATGGTCCACTTTGTGAATATGTGAGGCGACATGATGCACAGTACATTTACTTGACACTGATTCTTAAATAGATTCACTCCTGGGTTTGTAAATATTTGGCCAACTGATTCCACATAATTCATTCATGTTAACTGAGTTTTATGTTTTAAGCCTGATTCTGTAGTCAATTCAAGCATGGAACTTGCTTTGAAGTCAATAGGAGGCTGGGATGCAGACGGATTACATGACTAGGTTTTTTTTTTAAAGTTTTTCACATAGAATCTGCAAACAAGTTCTGTACAGAAGTTGTTCTGCTACAACTGTTGCAGTAAAAGCATCTGTCCAATCCCTCTGTTTGGTATAGTCATCTCCCTCTGACAGCCTTGATACCCATGGATTCCTTGATGCTTATGTAACCCGGGTGCACCCAAGTATCTATCCAGATAGAAGGGATGTGTGTCCAGGCAGGTATATGCAATACCGGCCTGTTCCCTCTGTTTTCTATAGTCAGGCCAGGACAAAAATAGTTTAACTATATACAGGTTGGCCCTCCTGACTACATCCCCATGCTGCTGGCCCATGTTCATCTTGGAGTCAATGATGACTCCAAGATCCTTTTCTGCCTCTGCACTGATGAGAAGGGAGTTCCCCAGCCTGTAGGTATGGTGCTGGTTCTTCCTCCCCAGGTGCATCACCTTGCACTCGTCTGTGTTGAAACCCATCCTATTCTCATCTGCCCACCCCTGTAACCTGTCTAGGTCCGATTGTAGCCTATTCCTTCCTTCTAGCGTGCCCACATCCCCCCACATCTTGGTGTCATCAGCAAATTTGAACAGGGTGCTTTTTACCTCCTTGTCCAAGTCACTGATGAAGATGTTGAACAGTGCGGGCCTGAGGACCGAGCCCTGGGGGACCCCACTGCCCACATCTCTCCAGGTTGACCCGTCCACCACCACTCTCTGGGTGTGGCTCTCCAGCCAGATGGCGACCCATTTGACTGCGTAGGTGTTGACACCACAGTCCCCCGGTTTTTTAATGAGAACGGGGTAAGAGACAGTGTTGAAGGCCTTCCTAAAGTCCAGAAAGACTATGTCCACTGCTACCCCTGCATCTAAGGATAAATATATATGTTTATACACACACACACACAAGACCTGAAAATGATATTAATAAATATATACAATATATACCTTACATATGAGGCTATATTCTATAATTGGCAACTAGGAAATTTTAACACCACCAATGGCCTTGAACCCTGCACAGGTGAGCAGCTGATATAAAGCTGGTAAACCACAGATGAGTACAGGTGAACAACAGGTAAGTCCAGTTAAATACAGGTAAACAATTGATAGATACAGACTAACCAAATAAATAACAAACAATCAATAGGTACAGATAAATCTGGATAAGTACAGGTAAATACCGGTAGACCCCAGGGAAGGTATCAACTAAGTGTCGCTATCCCAACTATATACATACATACCTATAATAACATTGAACAACAAATCACACTATGAATATTAGGCACTGTCACAAAACATAAGGCGCATCAGCCTGAGATTAAATTTAACCCTCTAAGCCCCCAGTGCCCCATGTGGTCCTGGTGCATTGGCAGTGCTCCTGTAACCAGTAAAAAAGGGGAATTTCCCTGGTATGTTTGCCCCATGGCTTAGTCAGGTTGCCATCCAAACAGCCCATCTGAGAGTCCCAACCTGGGTGTTTCCCTCCCTGTGGGAGAACCCGTGTTCCTGGGTAACTCATGCTTCATCGAAAGTCACATGGATGGTCTACATCCCCTTGCTCCTGCTGCTTCTCTTTATCAAGTCCTCTGGGGCCAGTGGCTCCTGGGGGCTACTGCCTGCCGATGCCCTGTGCACTGTGTCATGCACCAAGGGCTCAGCCTTCTGCAGGAGCGGGGAGTGAGAGGGAGGTGCTTGGAGGCCTGGGCCGCTTTGTGCGGTACTGGGGCTCAATCCACTCCTGGACACTCTGTGCAGCATCGTCTGCACCTAGCCACTGGCCCTGTGCCAGTGGTCACAGGCCCCAGCCACCTCAAACAGCTCCCAGGGCCTCTGATTCACCATGCACCATCCGTGCATCAAGAAAGCCTGGCTGCTTGCCAGGGAATGAGGGACCTGAGCTGCCTTGTGCAGCTTCTAGGGTCCCGGTCCACTCTGTGCATTGTTCATGCACTGGGGCCTAGCTTCAAGCCAGGGGTTGGGACCTGAGCCACCTTGAATGCCTCCCAGGGTCCTGGTTCCATGTACTAAGTTGTGCACTGTGCTCCCAGCCATCTGCTGGGGGTTGCAGACCTGAGCGGCCTCGAACGGCTCCTGGAGTCTGGGCCCTGTGCGCTGCGCTGCGCTGCACACCGGCTGGGGCTAGTGTGTCAGAGTGGCATGGGGAGTCTTCAGGGCTCTTCTGGGCACTGGCTTTGCCCTCTGGGCAGCTCTTCCCAGCTCTTTTTCTGTCCCGCTCTCTTCTCCATCCCCCGATGTGTCTGCCATGTTCTGGGCACGCTGCTCCATTTATTCTCTCTGGAGGCTCTGCCCCTCGGAGAGCTGTTGGACCTGCAAAGTACAGGCTTCAACCCAGTTCAGGGCTCTTTGCCTCCACCCAAGTAGGGGTGGGACAGGCCCCTCCCAGCAGTTACCTGATTGGTGGATGTGTTCCACCAATCACAATGAAGATTTTCTGAGCCCGGACATGCCGGGCAGCCATCGATAAGCCTGTCGCACTTATAAAGCACTTAATTTTTTTTTTTTAAGAAATAGCCAGCCCCTTTAATTGTACTGTAAACACATAGCTTCAGTCAGGAACTGCACAAAGTTCATAGCACAACTCAGGACAGGGTGCAGAAATGCTTTGGGATCACCTTTGTGCCCTTCAAATCCTGGGTGGGATGTATTGCAGGATGATCCCACTGATACCTTGATTGGTATTTGAGCAGCATTGGGCCCTAGAAAGCTATTCTGGATTCCAGTAGATTGAGGCTGGCTGCTATGGGCAACCAGAAATTGTTGGGATGCAGGGAAATCCTGGCCACTGTTCCTGGCTTTGGCCCCCTTTGCTATTTATAACAAGGGGTTGATGTAAGAGCTGTTAGACCAGTTTACCCTTAACTGGGGTGATGCTTTCATAGCCTGCTCTACTGGTTTTAAGGCTTATTTGCTGCACGGTGTGGAGGGGGAATTGGGAGGAACGCCTCTGTTATGAAATAGGATATTGTATGACTTCGAGTTTGAGATGTTTTCATGTGGTCTGATGCAACTTCCTTCTTTTAGAAAGAAACCATTGTACAACAGAACACGAAAAGCACTGGGCATCTTTGTTGGGTAGTAGGCATGCTGTAAAATAAACTTACGCTGTGATTAGCTTGCTGTGTATCTGCTGTATATAATTCCAATTATAGGTCCAAGGAGTCAGAGGTATTTATCATGACTCCATCGCCGTATGCCATTAAGCAATTAAACCTGGATCAGCGTTCCAAGTGTGAAGACTGGATAGGCCACTGAAAAGCTCCTTAACTGTTGATCAAAGATACAGAAAAGGAAGGGAAAATAGTGTAAAGTGGTGCTTTCATTTTAACTACATTACTTACTCTCCTTCTATGACCTGCAGAGAGTTTTCACAGACTTTTGGATGGCACTAAAGGACTGTAGATACCAATGGCATACCCATCTTTTTTGTGGAGAAGGTGGGAAGAGAAAAAGGAGGTGATAACAATAGGAATTCAGGTCTCATGATCCACAGAGAAGTCAGGATTTTGGTGAGGTCAGGGGAGGCAGTGATGTATTCTGGGTCCTTCTTTTGGGCTCATCCTGCTCAGAACATCTTTGGGGAGCCAGATGACAAAGGCCCAATTGCTCCCCAAAGTCCTAGCAGTTAGTTTAGTGATGGTGAAGTTGGCTCTTGTTAGCTCACCCATTCTTCTGGTGTCAGTGGCAAAGTAAGGGCCCTAAGAAGGGCTGATGGACAAAAGAGCCCATCTTCTCATCACCAATTAGGTGTCTTTTGCACATCTGCTTTAGCCTACACATTTCCAGTTGTGAACCCCCATAGGTATTCAGGAAAACAAGAGAAGTCCATGGAGTCACTTCCACAAAAAACTAAATACTCATAGACATAAATGTAGATAAGTGTTAACAGCAAATTTAATAAGAAAATACAGATGAGATTATACATGACTAAACAGTACAGGTCAGGCATATCAAACAAATGATTAAAATTTGTAAAATGTGCATTTATTTAGAGAAATAACAATCATATTAGCATTTGAGAGAATTTCAAATTAATTTAAGTCCTAAAGTCCTAAACATCATCCAAGAGGTGGCCAGCTTGTTAAGGAAAAGGACTTCTCATCTAGGTTTCAAATTAGGTTTTAAAAGAGCACTTATATTGGTTTATCTGTTCGGCAAGAGCTGTAGTTCAAGGCTGAAGCGTAAAAGTTTTGAGATTAACCACGATTACTTATGCTCTATTGCTTTGCTCAATATAAAAAAAATCTTACTAAATAAAGCCAGAATTTTTTAAAAAAATGTTCCCAGTAGGTTTTGGTCTAATTAATATTCATATCCCTATTTTTATTCTCTGTCCAGAATAAAACTGCTAACTATTCTCGGAGCAGCCTGAATCCTACTTCAGGGGGGTCAAACTCACCCGGAGCCCTGGGCTAGATGCAGATGGCAGAGGTGCCTCCCGGGCCAGTTCCATAGGGCTGCATTGGGGTGGCAGTGTGGGTTGGGCGCTGGGCAGTAGCTTGGGTGCAGGGCCGGGCAGCTGCACAGAACTGTGTTTGGGCAGTAGCAGGGAGGTGGAGCCCGGGACCTGTAGCAGCATGGACGTGAATGTGACTTTGGATGGCAGCTCCCTGGCTCCCGGCCAGAGCTCTGTACTACCAAATGCCTCTGTCTCCTTGATAACGCGTGCCCCCAACTCCGCTGCCTGCATACAGCTCTGTGCAATTGCACACCCCTGATTTCTTGCCTCTGCCCAGTGGCATGGAGCTCTTGCCAGTCTGCAATGCTGGTGGTGTGCAGCAGTGCAGAGCTGAGGGCATGCACTTCTGGTAGCCAGTGGGCAGCTACAGTGGTTCTGTGGGCTGGATCAAGCCTGTGGGCTGCATGTTTGCCATCACTCCCTACTCCTTTAACTTGTCATTCTGGAACTTCCTAAAATGATTTTCACTTCTAACGTTCTCTCACCTGCTCTTTTTCTTGCTCACACTTTGGTCTAGTGGGTGCTATACCATGTTGTTGTTTTTAAGCAGCGTAGGGCCTGTCATAGTCTACACAGTCCCACAGTAATCCCATAATAATATCTTCCTTACAAGACGTTGTTTAATTCAGCCCTTGGCGGGTATCAATAGGCTTTTATGTGTGGAAAAGTTCTTTGTGTTTACACCTTTGCTGACTTTGCTGATTTTCTGCAACACGCTGAGTTGGACTTTGGATACCTGGGACAGCTTCAAGTATAGACCCTATACTCCATGGATAGCATCTTTCTAAATCCCTCATTTACATCTAAACATTTCTGCATTTTTCCTTGAGAAAGATGTATTTAAAAACTCCATATCTAAACAACCCCAGAAAATTCAATTCTGGAGCAGAACTTTGCAGTGTAGGCTCGTCTCCAGTCATTTATTTTTATTCCTTTGCTCTCTTTGCTTAACTGGCTTTGCCTTTCAATGTAAATATCTTATAGACTTTTCCATACGCTGCTCCTGAACCCTCCGTGATAATTTAAAACCACTGCGTTGTGCAGTCTGAACAGATTGGAAATGAAACCTTCTGGGTCCTGTGACAGGGTCCTCTCATTACTGTCTAACAAAAGAGCAGATATGAATAGGGCGCAACCTTTTATTTATTTTCTGTTACCTCATTTAAGGGACAAGGTTTCATCTACACCAAAGCCCTTCAGTACGCTGCATCAGGGCAAAGCGACCTAGATATAAGTGAGAATCAAGCCTAATGTCTTTTGTTTTATTACCTCATTTAGTCCCTCTTAGGGCCTTGTGATATGTTACCCTTTGAGCTGCTCAGATATTGGTTAGTGTTAGTGCTGGGGCGTGTTTGGAGCAGGCATACCTTCAGGCTAAAAGCCTTCTCTGGTGGTCTCCCACTTGCACAGTTGTGACTTGCCACTAAAGGGCTGGCAAGCAGGGGCCTGACTAGGAGCCACAGCTGTGTCGCCACTACAAGGCTGGTGAACCAGGACAGGCTTCTCCCTCCTGTAGGTGGGGGCTTGTGAGGGGTGGGTTGGGGGAGAGGTGGGAACATGAAGCAGGGAGGTGGAGAGTTCATGGGGCGGGGAATAAAATGGGAAGTGGAAAGGAAATAGGGGTGCGGGAAGGGTGGTGAAGTAAAGCAAGTTAGCTACTGAAGGATAAAATAAAAGGAAGTAAAAAAAATAAAATAAAGAGGAAGTAAATTAAAGAAGGTCTCATGTTTTAATAAATTGGGATTTGGCATAGGACAGTGGGGGGTGCTGGTCGCGCTTCCTGGGGTGGCTGGGAAGTGAAAGCAGTGAGGGATGGCACCTTTGGGGGAGCGACTGCCCCTGCCCTGGGAAAGAAGCTCAGCTCACAAGAACCCAATCTGCCCTCCTAGGCTGCCCCCCAGATCCCCTAGATTCTGCTTCTGGACCAATCTGTGCCCTTTGCCTGGCTAGCTGGCATGTGCTGTGCAGGCTGTTTGCATGGGGTTGCATCCCTGGGGTGGGAAGGTCACACCCCTGGGGGTCGGGGTGGAGGTGCTGACTTGGTGCCTGAACTGCCGTGTGAGCAGTAGAGTTCAGCAGGTAGAAAGTTTTTCCACACAGAACAGGAGGATGGGGTAGGGCAAACTGCCTCCTGGGATGCTGGAGGACTGCAGCTTGGGTGGCTTATCTGTGGGGAGTGGCCATGCATTAATGGAGTATGAGCTGGGTAACACAGATCAGAGGTGTGCTGAAAGTGTAGCATAAGGAGAGAAAATTCAGAATGCAAAAGACAAGACGGAGGAAGCCCAGGGGGCACTGTAAGCAGGTGATGGCCTATATGACATTAGAAGTGAATGCACCTCAGATGTTATAATCTGATGTTATTCACTCCAGTGATGTCGTCTGTATTGATGTAGGGGCACAGAAGGCATTTGGGTCCACTGCAAGCCCTGGTAACTCCATGAGACTGGGAGTTAGGTAATCTGTTGCTTGAGAGACACCTTTTGAGGTTGGGGGACTGCCTGTAAACCAGGACCAGTTTGTCCCCCTTGACAACTTTGAGACAGTCATCTTTTCCCAGGAGGTGTTGGAGATCATTAATAATATGCCTAAGATGTTCAAGCCAGGGGCTGTTGGTGACAGCCAGAGGGACTCTGTTGTCCTTGTTCCAGGGTATTGTAGGAGGTGAAGATGGGGTCTGCATTTGGCTTGATTTAAGTGGCTACAGTTTTGGGGTTGTATTGTAATTGTAGAAATCCCTGTTTCAGATCCTTAAGTTGTGCATCCTGGCCAGCGAGATCAGGGCAAATACAGCTGTAACAGAGCTTGATGTAGTGGTGTGGTTAAGATGAAAGTTGGTGGTATGAAGGTAGTTGTGCAACTCGGTTTCTGATACAACGTGGTGGCACTGTGGCCATTGCATACTTTTTCTGTAGTGTGTAAAAAATGAATTTACTGGATGGAGTGTTCCAGAGTTAGTACAATAGAGGGTCTCGGTGAAATTTCTCTAGAGATTCCTCCCACGTGTAGGTTTGTAGGTACAGCAAGTCCCCAAACCTGAACCAGTTGTGTGTGAGGACAAAGCGGGACAGTGTAATGGAAACAGAGTCAATTTTCTCATCAGGGATAATGTTTTTTATGGCTTGCAATCTGTCTTCATGGGAGACGGTGGTGTACAGAGACGTGACATCCGTGGTAGCTAATACGGTGTTACCTGGAAGCCTGTCAATGCAGGCCAGATTCTGTAAGATCTGTGGTGTCTTTCAAATAGCTGGCGGCTCCAGTGGCATATGGGAATAGCATAGAGTCCACATAGCCAGAACCTCTCTCCATGGTGGTGCCAATGCCAGACACAACAGGGCATTCTGGTTTGCTAGGTTTGCGATCTTGGATAATAAGTACAAGTTGCTTGGTCTGGGCTTCTGGAAAGTGGAAGCCATAATCCTCTCCTTTGTTTCCCAAATTAGATCCTCTAAGAGTTTATCCAGTTCCTTCGGGTATTGACATAGGGTCCTCTATCAGGAGTTTGTAAAACTTCATGTTGGAAAGTGGTCCCTCAGCTTCTTGTATGAATACTGTTTTTCTCATGACAACTGTGGCACCCCGCTTTATGTCTGATGATATCTGGGCTGTTTTTAAGGCTGAGCATAGCTCTCCACTCTGCAGGACTGAGGTTGTAATGTAAATGTTGCTTCTTTGCAATGTCAGAGTGGGCATGGAGGTGAAAACGATTTATACATAGGTCCAGAGTGGGGCTGCAGCCCTTTAGTGGAGTCCGGGAGCTGTCCTTCTTGTGTTACGTACGTGTCCATTCTGTGTCAAGATGGTCATTGCATTACTCTTTGTCATGGATATAATCTCTCAGTCTTAGGTGGTGGTAACAAGCCTCAAGGTTTCTATCCAACTGCAGCATATTGAGTTGTGAAGTAGGGCAGAAAAAAAGATTTCAGGTCGGTACAGACACCTCAGCTGGGCTGAGTGTGGTTGGGCACACTGATGACATTAACACAGACTGTAGGGTTGTTGTTGGAACAAGCAGGTTGAGAAACTTTTTCTTTAAGGAGTGAAGCTGTCTGTGATAGTCTTCATGGCTGGACACAGAGATCTTGTCCTGGTAAGTGGCTGTTACGTCTGAGTGTTTCTGAAAGCCTGGTGTTGAGCTATGCCCGTTTTCTGTCCAGAACACTGATAAAATGGTTTCTCAATTTTGCTGAGAGAGAGGTGAGCATAGGCCATACAGGATGTAGCACAGAGTGGATCACTCACCTGAAGCCCATTGGGTATGATAGTCTTTTGCTTGCGTCAGGTCAGAAAGAAGATATCTGGGCATACCTGTGCAAGTTTTTTGTATGGATTGACTGCAGTTTCTTTCATGCAGCTGAGCCTGGTGCCATCCATGAACAGAGACTTAGTTAGCCATGTTAGTCGGAAGTCAAGTAGAAGGCTGGGTAGATTTGCATCATATAGACTAGCCAATCTATATTTAGATATATAGGTATATATAGATATAGCACAAGCTTTTGTGAGTTGAAGCTCACTTCATCAGGTGCTGTAAAAGGATTGCAGAAACCAAAGTATAAGAAGGAGAGAGAAAACAGAATTAAAGGAGAGAAAGAGAGAGGGGTGAGGGGGGTAGTGTTGGGAGAGACAAGCACAATCTCCCAGGACACAGGTTAGTGCTGTGATGGTGAAGGCAGTGTGGGCTGTATGGAGGTCACCATTCTGAATCAGGACCCAGGGCTGGTACCCTGCTCACCCCCCCTTGGTTACGCTGCTTCCCACCCTTTGTCTGTCTTACCAGTTTAGATTGCAAGCATGTGGGGGTGGGGACTATCTCCATGTGAGGTCATTATATTGTGACAGTGGAATTAGGAATATGCTCCATTATCTATCTAAGCTGCACTATTGCTAGAATTATCTTTTATTTCCATTCGTACAAAATCTTCCCTTGTCCAGTTTGCACCTTCCAAGCCACAAGAAGTTTTCTAAAAGGCCGGAAGTCACTCCTTGTGCCAATATTCTCATGAATATGTATTCCCTAAAATATGTGCTATGCTTTCGCTCCCTGCAAAAATTGCAGGTAATAAAACCTCAGTCACAAACAAGCAAACAAGCAGGTTTGCAATTGCAAATACCAGCAAAATCAATCACTGAAACTTCAATCAAGGGGCTTTATTTGCAAAGACGTACACAAGTACATTGTGTTGTATTTGCCTAATTGTAATTTAAATTTACGTGCCTGCATCCATTTTTGTGTCAAAATACAATAATTTTATTATGAAATAGAAAAGGTTAATTTTTTTTTACTGTTTTCTCCTACATACAGCAGCAACTAGAAATAACCACAGACTAATTTGCGGAAAGGAAAAAATGCTAGAAGGATTATATGTTATTTTCTATGGAGTTAGGCTGGTAGCCATGGTACCCTTTAAGAAAAACCTATTAAGGGATTGCGTAGTGGCTCAGTATACCAAGGTGACTCAACTGACTGTTCTCTGATTATCAGCACCACACATGACATGGCAGGCAGCAAAACTATAGTGGCATGGTAATTAGTGTCTGTTTCCACTTATGCCACCCTAAATAAACATGCTTCATACAAACTGCACCCCTTTTTGGATATGGAAATATAAAACAGCACACTGTTTTCTGTCTATGGCTTTATCCAGTGTTAAATACACATATGGATTATGGCAGCGATGCTCAACCTGATCTAGTGCCAGATCCAGCTTGTGAGGTCATGCCATGGCATGGCACTTCTGCTTAATCATGAGAATCAGGCCCTAAAATTAACAAGTGCATGTTAAGAAAAACATTAAAAAAAGCTTCACATAGCAGGACCAAACACAAATCAGTTTACAGCAGTGTTAAACTGGAAAAACGTTCATTGACTTCACCCAAGAGATAAAGACAAAATACAGAATTGTGAGAGATCTGCATTCACATGTCCTGATTTTATATCTTTTTATATAGAAAAAAAAATAATGATGATGGCATTATGAGAAGAGGCAGCTCTTGTTTCTTACATGGAGGCCACCTCTATGTGATAGCAGTGCCCACAAGAAGTCAACCTGCAAATTGTGATCCAGAGGTTCTCCCAGGTGCAAGCAAGATCTAGGAAGCACTTGACATGCTGGATATACAGGAAAAACAGGAATCACTCTGGAGTTAAGGAAGTGTAGTGATGGTGTCAGGAGCCTATTCCACAGCCCACCCAACAGACAGTGCACCAGACCCCACCTAACACTGCTGAAATGCTGAGGTAACCAGGACTCCCACAAGTCTCATAATGAATACCATCACACTTCTAGCTTCATGCAGGGTCACACAATATAATGATCTGGGAGCCCAAGGGCACAGGAGGTAAGGGAATAATAGCATAAGACATCTGAAACCAGAAGCAGTGTATCTGGCATGATGCCTGCTGAACGGCATAGGTGAGAAAGGGACAAGCTGGAGCCGAGTGGATATATTTTCCAGAAGTGTAAGATACTGCTTCATTTCCTGTAATGATTTGAAGAATATCAGTCTGGCTGCTTTAGCATCTATGCAGGCAAGGGGAGATGGGTTATTCTGGTTTATTTTTTCCCCCTTTTTCTTAGCAAGTCTTACTTGTCTAAAGCTCCAGGGGATTTTGCTTGTAGTTTAGGGATTTTATGCAAGCCATACCAAAAAAATGAAGACATCCTCAACCTTGACAAGAGGGATGCAAGGGCTGCAGCCTGCCTTTCTCAGGATTGTAAACCAAATGGGAAGAGACTAAAGAAAACTATGAACTTACAGAGATTTTTCCTGGTGTGCATGCATCACTTTGGAAGTCACTCTCCGAATAATATGCCCTACAACCATGAATGAAAAACTAGTTTACCTCGTTTAAAGTAAGGGCCTTGTTGCACATTCATTTTAGATGAATCCCGAAGCTCTTAACCCCTGCATTGTCTACACATTAACAGCTGAAACTAATTTGAAGCACACTTTAGGCAGTTTAAAATTATGCCACCCTAGAGCAGTGCTTGTTTGCCGCTTGTTTGCACATCTCTGCTAGCATACCCCCACTGCCTCCCCCATCTTTCGCATCTTGTCTTTTGATTTCTGATTTCTCCCTCCTTCTTATACTCCACTTTCTGCACATCCTTTCACAGCATCTGATGAAATGAGCCTCACTCATGAATGCTTGTTTGACACATATGCATGCACACATATGTGTATGTGTGCGCGCACACACATGTACACACACACTTTGGTTCATCTATAAGGTACTAATCTACCCTGCCTTCAGCTTGTGCTGAGACAGGAGCAGCTCCTGAACAAGGCTGTGAGCTCCTCCTTCATCTCCAGGGCACCAAAATTTCCAGTTACACCTCAGGTCTAGGGACAGACATTACACATAAACTGGTTTAAGTGGTCAGAAACTGGTTTAAACCTGTAACAGAACAGACATCCAGTGCACATAAACCAGTTTGAAAATGGATGAAACCAGTTTGAGATAAACCTGGTTGAATGTAGTATCAGACTTAACTGATTTGGGTCAAACCAATTTATGCAATGCCTGTCCAAGACCCCTTGCTGGTTTAAGTTCAGTCAGATTCCCCCAGCATCCCAGCATGCTCTCTGGGCTGGATGGGGCTCTCTGCACCTTAGCAGAGCTGGCCCTTTCCCTCTGCTCCCTGGCTGGAGCTCCAGCAGAGACTGCAGGCACAGCAGGGTCTGCTGGCTTCCCTGTGCCTGCCTCTCCACCTATCTTACCACTCGCTGCTTAAGCAGAGATCCCTTCCTCCTCTCTCCCCAGCAGTAACCATAGCCAGCATGTGGTATGCTAGCTAATGCTGTGTAAGGCAGATAGGACAGGGTCCATGTAGGGCTTTTTGGAGCTAATCAACAGGTCAGCTGGTAATGTCCCTGCATTCCTTCCTTTGGAAAAAGCTGTTTAAGAAGAGCTTGAACTAATGGCTTTGTTTTCTAATGGGTGCTAAATGCTGATATCAGAGCTGATAAATGCTCTGTTATCAAGGTGTGTGTGTGGGGGGGGGCCTCGCCATGCCTCCCTCAGCTCAGCCCTGTGGAAGGGAAGGGGGCGCTGCTTTAGCACCCCCAGCCTTGTAGCCTGGGCCACTGCAGGCATGTGCTGACATTTTTTCAGTCCAGAGGGGATGTCTGTGCAGTTACAAAGTGATTTAGCCTAGCCAGGTTAGACTAATCTGCAAAGATGGAATCAATTCAGGGTCAGGCTTTTTGAATGTCTGTCCCTAGCCCTGGTGGGAAGGAAATGAGATGCTCGGGAAGTGACCATTCTAAGACCACTGTAGGGCCTGAGACAAAGCTGGGAATAAAACCTGGTGTCAGTCTCATGCCAAATGTGTTTACACGCATGTTGCTTTCCCTATTGCACAAAAAGATTTAACATCCTCAAACATTCCTCTGGCTGCTTTATGTTACACTATTCCTCTCCCACAGAGAGATTCGTTTCCTCATCCTTCAGCCCTGTGAGGCAATCAAAGTCAAAAAGATTTTTCATAAAGCTAAAATCATCTGGTTAGGAACAAAGGGAATCTCATATGCCTTGGGTGACAGCTCAAATGGGCCTTCATTTAAGGAAATATTTAAGCACATGTTTAGAAGCCATTGACGAGGCACTAAAGTTCTTTCTGGAATCAAGGCTGCAGAGAATGAACACTTGCAGGCGGCTGTTCACAACCAGTTTATGGCTTACAACATGTTGACATAAATTATTTCACTGAATGTTGAAGAGAATTGCATAAAGTGGAGAGAATCATTATTTTTGCTGGTTATTTGTGAACACAGCAAAGGTTTCAAATTGCAGAATAAAGGATAACATTTGGACTTGTTCATCCAGCTGTTATTCATTTACAGACAAACAAAATATGTAATCTAAAACCTTGTTCATATTAAAATATCAAAAAACTCCATGCACAGAAAATATGTATTAATGTGGTAATGGGATGGACCAGTATTTCAAACACATGAACTTTATTGTGCCCAGGAAGGCTTGTTTCTAGCCCACTGCAGTCAGTGAGAGATTCACCATGTTTTTAATGAGAGAAGAATCAGACTCAGTTATTACAAGAAGGATAGAGGCCTGGATAAATATCTAATGTGATATTTTGACCTCGTTGATATCAATGCAAATTTTATTTCCTCCTATGAAGGCAGGGTTTCAATCTGAAAATAATAATTTATATAAGTAGTTAACTATGTATCTTCACTAGGTAAATAATGAAAGTGATGTACAGAAGTAATGCATTCTTAATGCATCAGCTTAATTTTCCTTCATGACACAAAACAATACAATGAAGCAAAACCTACAGACTGACATAATACAACTTTAAAAAAATTAAAGGCATCAATAAGATGCCTTTCCATGTAAATTATTTCAGAAATACATCAGAGGCCCAGACTGGACCCTCTGACTGGCAACAAAATGAAACTATGTAACACATGGTAATCAAATCATGTCATGTAGTGGACATGAAGATGATCAAAGTATTAATACAAATTCCAAGGTCACCTTGAATCCCAGATCCTGTTAAATGTCTCTTGAACATTTTGTTATCGTTGGCTTGTGACTCTTCTGTAATAACCCGGGGAAATTCTATCCATGCTAATGAATGAGCTAGTCTGGAGAAATATATACAGGAACATCTTGCCTGTTCATTCCATTCCTGGGCAAAGATCTATATTATTTTACTTTTCCAGACAATCCTAGCTGCACATTGCTCGTGAGAGGAGAGTCAGGCATATAGAGAATATTGTGGTTATGCCTCATGTTAGACAATAATGAATCCAGGTTATTTCAACCCAGGTTTTTACCATATCCAGTAGAGCTAGTCAAACAGCAGGATTTCTACTTAGTGGTAAATTTTTCAGTTTCTTTACGTTTGACTTCTGTCTGAACAAAACTAAAAAATCATATTTAAAAATCTACTGTCAATCAGAAATTTGGAGAAAGTTTTGTTTCAGAAATATTATCACATGGTGTTTCGAAAATGAAATCTTCACAGGTGCACAACAAAGTAGGTGCGCTCACCAGTCCTGTTGTTGCTAACAGCAATTTGGGATCTGAGGATCTCTGACTAGGGCCAGGGTTCCCAGCATTTCCAGGACTCTGGATCCATGGCAGAGAATCTGGAAGTCATAGAGAAGCAGGGCTGGAAGAGACCTGCAGAGGTTGCCCCCTGCCTGAGGCAGGATCATCCCTATCCAAACCATCCCATACAACCATAATGTGAGATTCGCCTAAGACAACCCTCAACCCTGACGCAACCTAGACCTAATGCTCTAACCTGCCCGAGCTCAAGCAGGGAAACCACAAAAGCCAACATCCTGTTTCTATAAAACGTCGTCAATATATGCTCAAGAGGTCCTGGGTAGAGGGCCATGCTCCCTGCTACAGATGAAGGCAAACCCCCCACAGTCCATAGCAATCTGACCATAGGGTAAAATTCCTTCCTGACCCCAGATACGGCATTTGGTGGTATGGCTGGCTGCTTTGGAGCCAAAAGAACTTGTAAGTTCAGGTTCTGTGGCCCTGGGGCAGTGTGTTTGGGGAACTAGCCCAAAACTGTGGTCTGTGGTAGTGGTGGGTCCTTAGTGCTGAGACATAACCCGGATATCATGAAAGTATTAGGACCCCAGGCATGGGGTAGTCAGTCTCTTGAAAATCTGAGGTTAAGTCTACAGCACTGTGGAAGAGTGCTCTGCCATATCATCATGGAAATAAGTATCACCTACTTGTTCCTGTTCTGCACTCCTCAAGCCTGGTAATGAGTTGGTGATGGTGCCCCAAGCTGCCACTCAAGGGCATGCTGGAAACCCAGATCTTGAGTGCTGTGCTGTCAGCATCTCTCAGGGAGTCCTCACCTCACTGCTTATTTTCAGGGTAGATATGCAGAGAGCAGGTGTGGCTGAGCAGGACTTCTTTTCCTGGCAGTGTGGTTGAGCACTCCGTTGCTGTGGTGTACAACAGTGGTTTTCAACCTTTTTTCCATTTGTGGACCCCTAAGAATTTAGAACAGAAGTGTGGACTTCTTTGGAAATTTCAGATGGAGGCGCAGACCCTTTTGAAAGGTGACTGTGGGGATTCATATAATTTTGCTTGATCATCGTCATCTTTCGTGGACCTCTTAGACCTATTCTGTGGATCAGAGGTTGAAAACCACATGGCTTGTCCTCTGTGCGAGTTCATCAGATCTGGGGTGCTCAGTGAAGCTGTGGCTTTATTGCTAAGTCTGCTCATTTCAGCAAAGTTGTTCCTGATGTATCTTACAAAAAAGTTAGGCTCCACTGTGGCTTATATAATGTTGGATTAGAGCCTATTGGAGGAAAAAAAAACATGTTCTAGTGGAGTATCTTGTGGAAAATAATATATTATATATCAGGGAAAGAATAAAGGTTATTTAGTTTGGAGAAGAGACTGAGGGGGAATTTGACAACAATCTTTAAATACATCAAGGTGATTATAACAAAGATAAAAATGAGCTTTTCTCTGAGGCTGTAGGGGACAGACCTGGGATGAATGGCCCCAAACTTCAGCAGGGAAAATTTGGTTGGTGATTAGCAGGAACTTTTTGACTATCAGGGTGGTCAAGCATTGGAAGAGGGTACCTAGAAAAATTGTGGAATTTTTCAAGTTCAGGTTAGACAGATCCTCGGCTGGGATGGTTTAGCTGTGGAGTATCCTGCCTTGAACAGGGGGCTGGACTAGATGACTTTCCCTTCCAGGCCAACTGTCTTAATCAAGCCCGGGGCAGGGGTTGGACCTGATGATCTGCTTAGGTCCCTTCCGACCCTAAGCACTATGAAACTATGATCCTTATGGGCTATATGCGTGGCTCTAACTGCCCCTTTACTACACCCCAAGCCTTGCAGATGGTATTGGCGTTGTCTTGCCCAGGCCTCCGTATAATTCGGCCCCTTGTCCTCACTGGCTCTCTGCAGCCCTTGTCTCTGTGCCCCTCGGCGCGGGGTCTGTGTACCACAAAATGCTGCGCCCTCTCTGGGATCGGGGTCTGTGCCCTCCAAATGCCACGCACTCTCTTGTGCCAGGATCCCAGCCCTGGGGCTTATACGGGCCTAGGGCCCTGCCTCTTCTGGCCGGGTGTAGGTGCCGCCAATTCCCTCATTAGCCAGTTGTCATGGCAACCTGCACCTGGGCTTTTATCCGGCCCTTTGTGTTCCCTCCCCCAGCAATCTCTGCTCTAATAGGAGCAGGCACCTTAGTGCTCTGTGACACACCTCCCCGCTTAACACCCAGACTCACCAGGGTGGGTCTTCACTCTTTTCCACCTCGCCTCCTTTGTCTTGGCCCTCTTGAGTTCTTGTATTGGCCCGCTGACAATTCTGACCCTTGGAGGCAGAGGTTTTCAGGCGCCTCCTGCTCACCTTTTCCCCAAGTCACACCATGTGGGATTTAATGGGAGTTACCCCGCCATGGGCAGTCCCCCCACATTAGCCAACCTTGGAAGGATGGGCTTTGGTCAGTCACACTCCTTGCCTTCTGGGGTCAACCCTCTCTTCCTGCCCTACTTTCTCGGTGCGGGCTTTCCCCCCTCATATTTGCTGTCTTTCAAAACTGAATCCCATTGCGGGGTAGTCTGAATCTTCTTGCTCCTCGCCGGGGAGCTCTTGCTTACTTTTTGGGGTTTATTCTCTCCCTCACCTCGGGCTTGTCTATGTTCAATCCCTCTATACCCTGGTCTTTTCCCCGGGGTGGATTGTGGGGTCTCTTGCTCCCCTATGGCTCTCTAGAGATCCCTAATCCTTCCCCAGATCTCCCACTGTTACCTCAATGCCCTCTGGGCATATTCTTCCTCCCAAAACTCGATCTTCCCCTGGCCGGTGGGTCTTCCTCCAGGTCCCCTATAAATTTTTACATAGGCCACACCCCCGACTTTTGCTTCAAGGAGTTTTCTCAAAGTCCAGTGCCTGACCTGTCCTGGGATATTATTCACATAAATCTGAGGTCTCTTCCCAGGCCTTTGCCCCCCTTTGGGTGATTGTTCTCTTCTCCGTATCTCTGGCTCCTTGGCCTGACTTTCTTTTCTGGGTTCCACTGACCCCTTTTTCCTGCAGCTTGTCTCTGACCCATGTTGCCTTAGGCCTCGGGTTGCCTGTGTACAGCCCTGGTGAATCAGCTGACAGGTCTCATTTCTTGGGCTAGCCTGCTCACCCTTCCCTGCCATCCCTACATCTATCATGTCTTTCCACTGGCTGCCCCGACTGGCTACTGTAATTCCTCCCTTGGCTCATGGTCTACAAAGTTCCCTCAGCTGAAGTCTCAGACGGCTCATCTCATCCGCATGATGCTTCAACCATTGGTCCCATCTCCTATTCCCGCATTCTAGAAGGGCCAGCAGAACCTCTTCTTGTAGGGTCATAGGATTTGCCCCCACAGATCCCTTCTCCGTGGTGCTTCTCTCCACTTTTCCTGGTTCAGACACCTCTCTTAGATCCTCTGGGCCTAGATATCCAGGGAACTTACCCTGTACAATTTCTGGCAGTGGGAATTCCCTCTTCAGCCCAACCTTCCGAGCTGTGGCCCTACTGCCTTCCTATAAATACCTGTTCTAGCCCTAAGGTTCATTCTCCCTCTCAGGAACATGGGTTCCTTCCCTGTGCATGGCTGAGTTCCCAGCCAATGCACCAGTTGTCATGGGACGGGGTCCCTAAGGATGCCGTGATCTCCCAAGGCCCCTTGACCATGCCAATTTGGCCCAATGGGCACCCTCAGTTCTCACCCACCATGACTTTGATGGAAATATAAAAATAGGGAGGCTGCTTTTAAGTCCTCTTGGACATGGTTTATTGGACTCTCTGAACTCTGTGGGTTCCCAGACTTTTTGTGGGTCCCATTTCCCTATGGGTGTTTTGGGGGGGGCACCCTAGCCATATAGGCTATATGTGTGGCTCCAACCACCCCTTTACCACACCCCAAGCCTTGCAGATGGTATTGGCATTGTCTTGCCCAGGCATCGGTATAAATCAGCCCGTTGTCCTCACTGGGCTCTCTGCAGCCTTTGTCTCTGTGCCCCTTGGTGCTGGGCTCTCCGTGGCCCTTGTCTCTGCGCCCCTTGGCACTAAGATCTGTACATGGCAAAATGCTGCACCCTCTCTGGTACCGGGGTCTGTGCCCTCAAATGCCATGCCCTCTCTTGCACTGGGGCCCCCAGTGAGGCCTCCTCCTTCCCCAAATAGCCTCACCCAAACCAACGGTCTTATGCAACAACAAACAAAACACAAGCCCTTGGGTTATAACATAATACAAAAGATAAGGGTGTGCTCTGCACAGTTAAAAGCATTGAACTTCATCCCCGGCACTAAGTATCTAGTGAGCAAGGGTACCTGTGGAGCTCCAGGAACCCCATTCACCCCAAGTGCAGCATTTTAGGCAGTTGTTGTGTCACTGGGCACTTCCTCCTTGGAGGGTCCTTCCACTCTGGCTGCCAGCAGGGAACTGACCTGCCAGGTGCCAGCCCTAGGGTTTATATGGGCTTGGGCCCTGCCCCTTCTGGCCAGATAACCAGGTGCAGGTGCGGCCAATACCCTTGTTAACCAGTTGTCATGGCAACCTTCACCTGGGCTCTTATCTGGCCCTTTGTGTTCCCTCCCTGGGCAATCTCTGCTCTAATAGGAGAAGGCACTTTAGTGCCCTGCGACAGATGTGTTGGTGTCCATGTGTGTTTAAACCACTCTTGCAGCAGACTAAAGACAGGGTTAAATGCTTAAACACTACTAGTGACCTGAAAGTCAGATTCTGGTTGCTATAAATATATAGGATTGGGACCATGTTTTCTTTTGGCTAATTCACACTTCTGGAAAATACTAGAGCTTGTTTGTAGACTGTTGCTGGTAGATGTAGTAGAGTTTTGGTGCCCTCTTTGTTGGTGCCTTGCCCCCCAGTGACATCAGGGTGGTTCCCTGTTTCAGTACCACCTAGATGGTCTGGGTGCTGCCCCTTCTCTCCTGCCACGTCTTTGATGTTGTTGTTGGAGAGGTAGTTCCCTGTTGGTGACCTGAGGGGAGTCTCAGCCCTGGGGGGTGTCTTTGTGGGGCTCCAAATCTCCCTTTCGCCCCACCCTTACCATGTCCTCAGCCTAGGTAGACGCTGCTCCCTGGAGGTCTTCCCTTACTGTCCATTCTGGAAGGGATGGGCTTTCCTGGCCGTCAATCCTTGGGGGTCCGCCCCTTATCTCTGGGTTGGATTCCCCTCTTCTGGGAAATAAACCTGCCCTGTCCGGGGCCAAACTGTAACTTAAAACTGAAAAGGACTGGCTCATACCAGCAGAGTTCCCAAGATTCCCTCTCTCGTGGCCCTCAGTCCCCTGGGAAGACTCATCTGTCCCCTTTCTCTTAGTAGGCATGGGTACAGGCAACTGTCCTGTGCCCAGCCTCAGTCAGCTCTTCTGGTGTCACCTCTTTCGGGCCCAGCTGACCTGTGGTCCAGTCATCCTGGTCCTTCCAGCCGGTGCCACCTACTTCCCTCTTCTGGGAGCTCATGGTATCCTCTGCTCTACCCACTCCAGGGCTGTCTGGGGGCACTTGCCAGCTTGAGGAGCCATCTACAGCCACGGTGCCCAAGCCCCTGTTCGGAGCCCTGCTGTTCCCTGATGGCATCCCTTGTGGCTGTTGCCCTTCCGTGGGGCTCCCTTGCTGCTGGCTGCTCTCTGCCTCACTGGTTGGGGTCCCCTGGCAGGCAACTGGCTCTTTCTTGAGGTGCCTGGAGTTGGAGCCCACCAGCTCCACAGCCAGCGTTCTGCTCCCAGCTTCCCAGTGCCGGCTCAACTGGTTCCCCAGCCACCTCTTGAGCAGCCTGCACTGCTCAGAAGCCATGCCCCCAGCCTTCACCGATACACAGGCTCAGGCAGCTGCAGAACTGCTGAGCTTGTGCCTGCATCTCCTTCCAGCTGCCGCTTGTCCCGGTTCCTAAGGTAAGTGCTGAGGCATGTTGGTCAGGGGTCTGGGCCATGCAGGGTGGGTAGTGCTTCTGCCTCCCCTCTCACATAAACACTTCCTACTCTAGTTGCTTACTAAGTGTAGAATATCCATGGATATTAATTGTGCTGTGAATACACCCAAAGAGAAAAATTGCTTTTATTATTAGCTTGTTAGTTGATATTTACTGGCTTTTCATTCTTCTGAGTTTTACTCAGGTGTTTAACAAGCAGTTTCTGTGGCCTGGGTGGCAGGGGCAGTGGTTGCGCCAGCAGTGATGGCAGTGGTGTGATGTCCAGGCCAGCGGTGGTGATAGCTGTCATTTTTGCCCTCCTCAAAATTGGCAGCTGAGGATGGTGCCCAGGTTGCCCACACCTAGTTATGCTCTTGATGTTACTTCTCATGTTGGTGTCATTGACTTTGGTTTGCTTTGGCTTCTCCAGACTTTCTTGCAATTTTGAAACCAGAATGATTTCCTTTTAAGACGAATGCCGCAGAAAGTTGATTTTTCCTTTTAGAAGATATAGTCAGGTATGCTCTAATCTTCAAGTCTGTCCAGGTGTCTTTTCTATCACTCGAAAGGTTATTTATGCTTCTGAAATGAGCATGTCTATATACTTTGCCATGTGTAACATGCATGTTCACATTTTTTTTGTACACACAGTTTTATAGCTGTTTAAATTTGCTTTCATTATAGTTGATTTGCCAAGAAGAAGGCTTCTTTTGCTGAAGCTAATTACATGGTATTTAATGTCTTATCCCCAAGGTTTTTATAGTAGTAAAATTGATTGTTACTGATTAAAATGGTTCTGTTACATCAGCTTAATGTCATTTGAGGTGAATGTGGTATGAGAAAAATGGTCATTAAAACTGTGAGTAATAAACATAGGATTAAAGGGAAAATGGAAGGGAAACGTTTTTTGGAATGGCAAATTCCGTAGTTGAATCCAAGTAAAGAGTTTTAAAGCAGACAGATGACTTAAAAAAAAGCAGTATCTATTCATAATGTAAAATCAGACTTCTATGCCATTTCCCCCAATTTATCCAGTCTTATAGCTGCTTTTTATGGAACTTTGTGACTTAAAATTCTCCCAGTCTTAGTAAGTGTTTATTGTGTATACTTAAAACACAGCTTTTTGCTTAAATTTCTTAGGGTTTTATGGTGACATATGCCATATAGAAACAGAGACAAAAATAAACAGGAGGAATTATATCAATTTTAAAGCTTTGGACCTGAGGCTGACAGCTTGAAAAAAACTGCCTGGTGAGGAGTCCCTTATTTCTTTCTTGTTGTAGAGGCTCAGAAATTGGAAAAGAAAAAAAATGAGCCAGTGTTTATTAATGTTTTCAGTTCCAGAGTTTTGAAGCGAATCATGTAAGTTTTGAGGTCCGAGCCATGATTTTTGAAGGCAATGCTACAGTCTGCAGGTTGCCAGCTTCTCCTCTCTGTTTCCTTCAGAGTCGCAAGTGGTGAAGATCACAAAGACAGCTGCGTTCTTCCAACCCTGAACAAGGGATCTTTAGAGAGACAGCACTGACCTAAAACCAGTCTCCTTCTGCCCCACTTCACAGTAGCCACCTCAAACTTTCTCCCAATCTCACGCCAGGATCCCTGCTAAGTTCTTTAAAGAAACAGATAAATATCTGTGCAACTTCCTTACTGCACCTTCTCCTGGTTTTCTGCCAAGGTTGTTATTATGCCGTAGACCGTTTTAGTGTCTTCTGAAAGAAAGCAGTGCTATCGTGACATATTGGCTTATGCAGAGGAAATTCAGAAATGTGTTATATGCCTCTTTCTGACCAGTTTCCTGTCACTCCTCCTCAGTCTGACACTGGAAAATGGAGCTGAAAATAGTAACTGGAACGTTTCGTAACTAAGCACCTAAAGAATATACCACCAAAAGAAATCCCCTGGAGATGTGCGCATTTTGAGTTTAAATGCATTTGCTGGGCATGAGGGGGGACATGCTAGAAACTAGAAGCCTCATTAAAGAAAAGCCAGTGTGTCTAAGTAATCGAAATGTATTTACGTGTGTGTGTGTGTGTGCTTGTGCGTGTGCGTGTATAATAACTGTGCGTGTGCATGTATAATAACTGTTTTGTTCAGCTAAAAATGTTTTTTTTTCAGTTTTCATTTCTACAAGAGAAACTGAAAACAATTCATTTCTGATTAACACCTAAAGATTTTTTAGTCTGATTTTCAGTCTAACTAGAAAACTTAAAAATGAGTTATTAACATAATTCTATCCAGAGTCCAATTTCAATACTGATTAATTTTTAGACCTTAATAGAGTCCTAAATTGTCTCTGATTTCGTAGGAGCGCAGGCTGTGTTTCCTGAGTTCTCACTGATGATTCATGTTGTCATGACACTCAGGTGGTGGATGCCCTCGGGAGGGTGGATGAAGACAAAGACACTTTGAAACTGCAGGGACCTACAGGGATATTGGTTACAAAACCTGATCTTTTAGAAGTGCTGGCTGGCATCACAGCCTGTGACAGGATCACAGCCTCTCATCCACTATTTCATAGACTATCGTGCTTTAATATTTTGCTGTGTTTGAAACTGGAATAAACATGCAGTGACCAGGGCATGATAATTATGGTTACTGACCGTTATTGTATTGAGTGAAATGCTTGGCAGTTTGGGAAATAGGAGAGAATTAGGAAGTGGGAACGTGACTGTTGGAACGACTTGTTAGCCGCAGTTATGCAGGGCACGTCTATATGAGATGTTTGACTAATTAGCTCAGTAAAATGTCACTGTTTACACATGTGGTGCTATTAGGATGGAGTAAACTAATTAACTCCACCATAGGAGAGTACTGCCAGACACAGGTACTATCCTACAGTGGAGTTATTTACTCCACTACAGTGCACATGTAGACGCTCACAGGGCTGGCTGGGGCAGAAGAATGCTCCAGTGCAGATGCTGCCTGCTGGCTAGCTCCTGAAGCATCCATGTGTCCCAGCCAGCCCCTCTGGGCTGGCAGGCTGACCCCCTTGGGCTCTCTGCCAACTGGGGCTGCCCTGCCCTGCCCTGCCTCAATGTGCTGCGGTCTTGGGTGCATGTGCAAACACAGCACCTGGGAGCAATAGACCCCAGCACTGGAGTTTATTCAGACACATTAATCACACATGTAGACATACCCACGGAGTCTTATTGCTGTAAGAGAACCTATGTTTATAATGCTGAAGTAGAGTAAAGGCAAGGCAGCAGTAGGAGTGGCTCTAGCAGTTCCTAGCTGCCTGCTCATACTGTAGCAAGCCTAACTGTAACCACAGATTATACTGTAATAAAATGGAACTAATTTTATTTGGCTGCCAAATGAATCTATTGCATATATAAGATGCCCATTACAGCAGTATCTGGAGCAGTAAGAACTGAATAGGTCCCTTATATTTTTGCATCTAGCATTCTGCTAATGAAGACACTACAAAAGAGTCCAGTCAAAACTAAAAAGCTAGGTCTTCAGCTGATGTAAATCAGTGTAATCCCATTGAAGTCAATGCTGAAGATTTAGCATCATGTTAATTGAAGTCAATGGAGCTAGGCTGATATACACCAGCTGAGCAGCTGATGTAAACTCCCTGGTGTATTCTCCCCGGCCATCAAGAGTGTTTGGATTCAGAGTTCTGCTTGGAATCATTAGAGAAGGACCCCAGCTGTGAAGTTCAAACAAGGATCCCTGTCCAGATCTGACCTTTCCTATAGTTCAATGCTGGGGTTTAAATTAGTGATTCCAGTGTGGGCCAATCTCTACTCTTAATTTGCATGGGTTTCTTATTTTCTAAGTCATTACACTCCTGGTAGCAGTCCCTTGTGCTTGCTGATTTCCCTTTTTGGCCTGTGTGATCTAATTAGGTCTGATATATTTAGCAGTCACAGAGCACAACAATCTGTAACCAGGCTTATGTTATTATTGATTATAATATTGTTATGGCAGGAGTCGCCAGATGGTGCTATTAAACGTAGTCTTACAAGTTCTTTTTCTTAGCGTACAAGCAAATTTTCAGTCTAGGGGAGACATGCTGTGGTGTCACTTTTTGTTATGCTTCTGTGAGAACTGATGGCAGATAACAGAGAGTTTACGCTCTGCTTTATTCTCTAGGACTGGAAGCAGTATTTGGGACAGGGTAGTTTTCTGGGAACCAGGAACTGATGAGGTTTCGGAAAGACAGGATTGCCTCTATGCTGGTTCTTGGATGGCTTCTTTTCTGGGATTTCTGCAAGTGTCAAAAATTAAGTTCTATCAGGCTATTCATTTCTCTGCCCCTGAGAATTGAACGTGAAAGGCTCGGGAACTCTGATGCAACAGAGGCAGAGCTGGTGTCAGAAGACAGGGTAACAATATCTTCATTGTTTCTCTGGTGCCCTAGGTGTGCATGGCATTTTACAGATGCATGAATAAAGCAAGAATACACCCTGCTGATACAAATGTGTAATTAAGGGCCAAAGTACAGGTGTGTGAATGCACAGACTTTGTCCCTCTATGTTACCTCTGCACAGTGGCATGCTATAACTAGGGGTGGCTTGTGAGTCTAAATACTGCCCGGCCTAGGCAGTCGCTGAATGGGGGTTCTCAGGATTGAAGTTTTGTACAGAGATGCTTTAAAGTCTGCCCAGTCCTGCTTTTGGCCTCTAAGCTGTCTATTGGCTCTACTCCTTAGGCTCTGTGTGAAATAGGGGTACCAGCCCTTTTCAGCTCACAGGGTGCCACAGAAGCAGTGGAGCAGGCCCTGGTGGGGGGGGGGGGGGGGGGCGGGGGGAGGAGGGGGTCAGCGGGAACATCTAAAGAGAAGAACAAAGATTGGGTGCTTCTACATGAGATGCTATGATGCCGTTGCGATGAGCTATGGCAATGTGGAGTTGGCAGACACTAATCGTGATGCTGTCACTATTGCACAGTAGAAACAAACTACTGTGCACTAGCTTGTTGCTACTGCACAGTAGGGTTGAAAATGACCCGTGCGGCACCAGGACTGTGCAGTACCGGTGGGTGCTGTGCTGTCAGGGGCACGTGTAAATGCATGCATTAGGAAGGGGCTGAATAGGTCAGCAGTTTCATGCTACTGGAGAACATGTTTCTAGCTAAGGCAAACCTGGTCACTAAATGATTTATGTTTCTGCCTTTCTATAGAAGAGGTGAGAACATTGTCCTGGACTTTACTGAGGCATGTGAGAAATGTTCTCTGTGCCACTGTAGGTTTTATTTTTAGCTTTTCTTTTCAGGCACAAGTAAAGAGGACATCACAGCAGTCAGTTCAAAGGACCCTAGCTGCGGAGTACCTTCTGCTGCTCATGAGGCCTGCCGTGATCCGTTATCACAGACTCACAGTCATTTGCCATTCGTAAAGGGCCTGGAGTACAGCTGAGGCTTTCCAAGGAGCAGTTCACAGGGAACAATAGCTCTGCAAGGAACTTGTGACTTAGCAAGGCCCATGTTCCAGATGGACAGTGTTGCTGGGAGCTGCTTGGGCACTAAGAGCAGCTGAAATACTTGAGGAGTTAGCGGGGAAATCTGTGAGTCACTACACTGTGACTGGAGCCAGTCTGCAAAGTACTAAAAAGGTTGAAAGAAAAAAATAGAAAAAAACACCCCCTAGGAACTCACCATAAAAATGCTATATTCTTGCTGCTTGGGAAACTCCTAATGTGCTGCAGTCTGATATTTCCTATCACCTGAGTAGAACGTGGGCGTTGCACTGAGACACTGTTCCAGCTGTGGCTTAGAAAATTATCAGTGCTGCCATAGGATCTGCTTCAACACTTACTGAAATCAATGAAAAACACCCATGGACTTCCAATTACTTTGGGCCCTGGCCCAGGTATGAGCAACTGGTGTCGCCTTAGTCAGGGGAGGCACGTGCCCCCCCTGCAACCAGTCCTGCCGACTTTGGGCGGGGTCCCCCAGGCAATCCTGCAATGGCCAATTGCTGTGATCACTACAGCTGCTTCTGGGAGTGGTTGCAGCTGCTTTCAGGAGCACGCGTTGGCCGATTGCTGCAGCCACTTCTGGAAGCGGCTGCAGCGGTTGCAGCGATCGGCCAGGGCTTTCAGGGGGAGGTACTGGCGCTCTTACCTGCCCCCCTGGCCATCACCTAAGTGGTGAGCGTGGCTGGTCAGGGGGTGCACCAGCACTCTCCGGGGGAGATTTTTGGATTTCCCAGAGGTGAACTTATTTTCAATTTAAAATCAGGCCCAGTACATGCTCCACTAAAGTTCATGTTCATGTTCAGCCCTACGTTAAGGTCATCTTCAGCATAAAATAATTCCCTTTTTATTTCAGAAAAGCAAGAGATGTGCGAAGCCTGCAAATGTGATTCCATTATACAGCCAGCCTGGAATATCTAAGTTTGCGCTTCTGCAAGCACCAGTGCTATAAATACATGTCCGTATATGCATGCCTTCAAATATACAAATAGTCCCACTAGGGTTAATGAGAATAGTCATATGTTCAAAGGTGAGCATATGTATAATTGCAGAATTGAGGTTTTAGTTAGGAATAGGTATAAATGGGACGAGGACATCTTATGATAACCTTATGAGAGACAATATAGAGCAGTAGACCAGATCTGGGTCAGATACAGGCAGGCACTAGACCCTAGCTGCCGCCACCACTTTTCCTTGCACTGACAGAGAGAAAACAACACCGGCACTGAGGTTGGGGAAAATGACTGTTGCTAGAGCTCCCCCGCACTACCAAAATCCCAAGTTCAAGGGCTCGATCATATGGCCGCACGGGCTGGATCTGGCCTACATGGCATAGCTTGTTGCTCCCTGACTTATGGATACGAAATAATGTATTCTCTGAGGTAAGCATGCGTCAGGTCGGGTGACCATCTGGAAATGGGCACCAGTAAAGGGATGCTGAATAATGTGTCAGTTTGTTAGAATATTCTCTTACTCCTGGATTTTCTCTGCTTTGCGTTGCTGGTAAGAAGAAGGCTTTTGGCAATTAAGCAGGTAGTGTGCATCTGTACTCAAGAACACTGGTTATCTGAAGCTCATTGCAGCATGTTACAAAATAGCAAAAGATTTTGTGTGCTTGTATGTGGGTTCCTCTTCTGCAGACCACCACTCTTACAAAGAACATGCTAAAATGACTTGAGGCCAAAGAAATGGACTCAATGGCTGCATCCAGATGAGCACAACCATGCAGCCTGTGATGCCACAGCACACTGCATGTTCAGTTGTTCTCTGTGCTGCAAGAGAGGGGATAAAAAAAGGCTGAGCAGCATGTGTGCAAGCAGCGTGCGCCACTCAAAAGCCAAGCTGGGCTGCCCGGAGCTGTGCTGTGGCTCCCAGCCAGGCTCAGCTCCGCACGGCAAAATTGCTGCTGCTGCAGCCTCAGGGGGCCCCCAGGATTTCAGGTAAGGCTGCGGGTGCCAGCCCAGTGCTGGCCCCAGCTTCCCCTACTGACCTTGGGTGACTTTCTGCATGCCAGAGCCTGCCGCGGCACAGGTGTTCCCCAGGGACAAGTAGTGATGGTGCAAGGTGCACTGCTGCTAGTTGTCCCTGTGGAACCAAACGTCCACACCAGGTGTGGACTTGATGAACTGGAGCAATTTAGGGCTGTTGTAACGTGCACTGGCAGATCACGTCTCAAAGTGCTGTCTCCATCAAACAAGGACAATTGTGTAGGTCCTGTCTGTCACGTACCCCTGGTTTAACATACAAGGTCCCTGCAATAGGGTATAATGACCCTGGAAGGCCAGAGGGAGAAGTAGTAGTTGGGCGGTTTCAGATCTGCAGCAGAAATGAGGCAGATGCTGAGAGAGGGGAAGTCTTTTAGTCTTTTCTGTATTGCAGCAGCAGTAAGTCCTGGCATTGGATGCCCTGAGTATGTCCTACCCTACCAAGCTACTGGTGTACTTCAGATCTTCACTGTCTCCTACCAAAAGCGGTATATAATTCGTATCTTCTCTTGGGAAGATGGGACTGCCTGCTAATCTTGTCCTGATGAGGGAAAATGAGACAGGACTGTCTGCCTACCTTCATATTAGTCATGAGTTCTTGGGAAACCTCACTCAGTGGTGATGCTGGGGAAAGAGGTGCTTTGGTTTGAAAATGTTGTTTGAAGTTGTGTTTATCTGAGAGTCTTCAGTGTGGGTCTGGATGGGGGTGATTATTCCAAGGTCCAGCTGGGATAAACTCAGTTAGGGTTGCAGCCTGCTACAACTTCCTGCATCTGGGAGGCCAGGGGCAGCTGGCATAGGGCTTGCTTTTCATCATCCTTCACTGGCTGATGAAGCATGTATGCTAAAGAAATCCTTAGCTGATATGCTAAGAATATCACTTGGGTTCACTTGGGCTGTTGGAGTACTGCAAAGAGCTTTGAAAGGGGCCCTTTTCTTGCCCGCTGCATCTGAGAGTGGCCTGGGAGTGGTGTGTTAAAAACATCCTTAAATAGACACCTGCTTTGATGTCTTGTGCTCTGGGTACAAGGCCAAGCACAATGTATTCATACCCTGGTAGATGACTTTGGTCAACATTGTCAAAATTGGCTAGCAATCCCGGGTCCCCAGCCTGGAGCAGTTGGAAGTGCATCAGGTTTATCAAAATTGCTCCTTTGAAAATCAGGCCCATTTAAAGGTGTCTCACCAGTTGCTTTTGAAAATGTTTTTGTCTTTCAACATAAAAGTTTCCACTTCAGGCTGAACCTGCATAACTGCTCTCTGCTTCATTGTCCGTTAAGAGTAGCCTTAATTGTGGTTAATAACAAAACACTCAAGTGAGCAGAGGCAAGTCGCAGATTGCCCACCAGACCTTAACATCTCCCGTCATCATTGCTTTTGTCGATAATGCTTCTTTGTTATAAGTGTAATTGATTTCTGGAACAGCTCCTAATGGTGGTAATTAGTGAAAACAAAAAGTAGGTTAAGAGGTAAAGTCGAATTCTTTGCTGAAGAGGTATAAGCCTACTGGCCTGTGGCCATGTCACCTTAGCTGTGAAAATTGTAGAATTTGCCTCAGACAAGTAGCTAAATTACTGCAACAATGAGCAGCAATGACTAACACTTCATGGGTCAGATTTTGTGCTAGTGCAATACAATGGAAGTCAATGGGGTTGTGGGAATTAACATCCCCTGAGAGAAGTGATGGACACATACGTAAAGCCAGTTTTACTTTGAGTGCTATTTCTACCTAAAACACCTGGGGTGGCCCAAAGTCTGCTATCTGGACATTGCAGTGAAGAGTATCTGCAGCCTCCCTTCCATCCCAGCCAGAATCTGAGTAGCGCTGGTTTTGGAGCAATGCGACCAGAAAGGTGCGACTTCCAATGCATCTTTTCCAGATTTCTCTTTGGGGAGGGAATCTTTCTTGTGCAATGTAAAGCTGCCTTCCTTTGGCAAGACTCCTGTGAGACAGCAGATATGGAAACACCACCTGCTTCCTTCAGGAGTGAATACCCCGTCCAGCCTTATCATTGCAGGGAAGTGCAATTTTCCAGCAGTGGTGAATCCATCTTGAACTGTCAAATCCAGTTTTCACACCCTTCAGAGGTGGGTGAGCAGACACATATTAAACAGGTTCTTCAACTTGAGCATTCAGGCCAATGCACAGACATGACTTAAGATCTGTGCCAAGAGGCAATTCAGGTTAAAAACGGGACATGCCGTTTTTCTCTACCTCTGCTTCTTGTCACATTTTGTTACACACGGTCATGTAGCATGTAATGAAGACATCTGTTCGTTTTGTAGGAAACTGTGAAAAAGTGCATGCGTTTGCCTTGTGCCATCTGTTGCCGTGCCAATAAACATTCAAAAGCTCTGGCAAACATAAACAAAAACAGCACACTTCGGTGTTAACTAAGCCATTTTTATCTTGGCACTCAGTGGTTGAACTGTTACATGTAACATGTTAAGCCTATCAGGGCTTCAGGATACTGTAAGCCGATTGGTAAAATACTGTGATTCTTTCTTCTGCTTCTCTCCATGTCCCTTCTCTGAACTTTTGATGTCAAGGACCACAGTGGGAATGTAAAGAAAGGGCAGGAACTCCCAATCTGCTGGAATGATATGAAATATTTATTGTGCCACTTGGACAGCTCGGCTGTTCCCAAAGATTTTCTGACTCTCAGTGGAAACTTGGCTAAACTGAGAAAATGTTTTGGGAATATGCCACCACCAGGAGGTATTTAGCCCTATTATACAGGATTATTACTTTTCCAGAAGTCTGACTTGGGAATCAGGGTTCTTCTGTGTTACAGAATGTGTTGAAAATAAGTAGCTTATAATAGATTTCAAAGCTCAGGAGCTCTGCAAAGCTGGACCATTAATGATATAAGGAAAGAGACGAGGAACCACTAGTAAAACTCTTATTCCATCAAATAAGTGATATTAAGAAAATACAGAGGGCGCCTGAGAATGTGCTTAACACAAAGGTAGACATTGTGGTAATTGCATGTGCAAACTTAATTCTATTTCTTTCTGTGTATGGCTTTCATTCCCAGTTCATACACTAGTTCTCAAATATTTTGAGATGATAATTTACAAAACACTTTTCATAGACAGGCCTACGAACTTCACTTCATAAATCTACTGCATACAAAAAATAATAGACTAATTATAGACATTGGATTTATGGCACATTATAACCTGCCTGGCACCTGATAACCCTAGGTAATCTGTCTGTATTTTACCAGCTACATGCTATCCCCAGTTCAGCATCCCCCACCTGTCTCACATGGGCTAGTACAGACAGTTAAAAAGCCCAAGGCTGAATTGATGCACACTTTGCAGGTTAGTCTAAACTGCAGAGATTAAACTGAGAAACAACTAGATACACATTCACTTTTGATTCAGGAAATGCCTGCAGTGGCTCAGGCCAGAAGTCAGGGGACATTAGAGTATGGCTCTCTGGGATGTAGCCAGGATGGGCTGTGTATTCACTTCCTCTTCCTGCTGCCCCCAAGGTCTCTGGGATTTGTAGTCCAGAATCACAGGAGCAGGACTCTGCAGGGTTGCTCATCACTTTCTTTTCCTGCTTCCAGGTACCTCTGGGATTTGTAGTCCACAGTCACAGCCATCAGTGAGTTTCAATAAGTTTAGCAGGGCAGGGCAGCTCTGTACTTGGGGGAAGGGAGGTTTAGCCAGAGGAAGTGGGGTTTAACCCTCCTCCTTGGCCCCAGACCCCAGTCAGGGTTAGCCTGATTGGAGGCAGTCCCTGCCTCCCCCCACCCCATGAACGGCATGTGCCCCTGGCAGCTGGGGGGGGCACAACGGGAGCATAGTGGCAGTAAGTGGGGAGCTCCCACAGATACCATGGGAACTGTCGGTGGCGGGGGAGGGGGTGGTGAGCGCTGACCAGGGGTGTCGGCGGCGCCCTGTGGCTGTTGTGGACTGCCCACAGATGCCACAAGCAGTGTCCCTGGCAAGATGGTGAGCAGCAACTGCCCACAGGTGCCACCAACAATGTTGGCAGTGCCTTTTATTAGGGGGTCCATCACCATGCTTAGTGGGTGCACATGCATTGCCCCTACCCCATCCCCTCAACCCTTGTCTGCTGGAGCCCAGCCCAGGGCTGCAAAGCCTGCTGGGGTGTGGGGGACTTTAGTTTAAGTTAAACCAGGAAGGGGTCTGGGATGGAAGTTTCATAAATTGGTTTGACCAAAGTCAGTTAAGTCTGATACTACATTCAACCAGGTTTATCTTAAACCAGTTTCAAACATTTTGAAATTGGCTTATGTGCACTGAGCTGCTCTTCTGTTCCAATTTTAAACCAGTTTCTGATCACTTAAAGCAGTTTATGTGTAACTTCTGTTTTTAGCCCTATTGTCTCCTATCCCTTTGGTCTTCACTGCCACTCATTTGCATTTTCACAGACCTGTGTTTTGCATTTTGGATTCTATTCTACCCAGGAGAGCACATACAACACCAACAGACTCTTTCTATGCCTGAAAAAGCATGTTTGTGCCCAAAAGCTTGCAAAGAACAATTTTTACAACTTTTTAGTTGGTCTAATAAAAAATATCACATCTACCCAAAGCACCTTGCCTGCCTGAGATAATTAACACATTTCTTGCAGCCATAGATATGCATATATTGCATCTTGTAGGACTAGTCATGACTCCGCACTTGCCAGACTGAGCCTGAAAAAGAAGTTTCTATGAGAAAGTCATCAGAAAGCTCCTGACACAAGACATTAATGATTAAGTATAGCAACACAGTAATAATGTACATTTGCTAGCATATATAGGCCACATCCATTAGCAGCCAAAATTACCTTTGTAGCTACTTCCTTGACTTGCCTTTAAGGGAGTCTGTGCTGTAGATTGAAAAGGAACTTTATACTGCTGACAAAAGTATGGAAATACATTCCTTATTGAGAAGAAAATTCCTTCAGAATGTTTAAGGTAGTGTCCTAGCCGATGTGGCAGTAAAAACAGTCCAAGTACCCAAAGGTTTAAAAAGAGGTCAAGAATCTATATACAAATCTCTACAATCAGAGGAAAAAAATCATGATATATCATTATTATGGTAGTATTTAAGCAAGAGCATGGCATCATATCATTAAAGCCTACCATAGTTCCAGCTGATAGGGAACAGACATGTAATTCTTGCAACAACAGCTGTTCAAAAACCAAACTTTTTTGAAGAAGAAGTAGTGTGACTTTCAGGTGAACTCTTTACTGCCAAAATCATCAGATTTGCATCTTCTGCAGGCCAGGCACAGATACATAAAACACACCAGAAAGTGATCAGTTTGTGTTTCTTCCTCCAATTAATACTCATCAGAATTGTAAGTAGAGCTCTATAGGATTCCAGTTCTCAGATTTCAATTTCACATTTCAATTTTGGGGGAAATGCTGTTATTTTGCAATTCTTTGCAATTCTTATGAGCAAACTGAGTAGCTGTGATGTGGATTTTTTCACAGTAAGGTGGGTGAAAAGCTGGTTCATGGGACGCACCCAGAAAGTGGTGGTGGATGGGTTTCATAGATTTCATAGATTTCATAGACATCAGGGCTGGAAGGGACCTCAGGAGATCATCGAGTCCAGCCCCCTGCCCAAAGGGCAGGAAGTCAGCTGGGGTCATAGGATCCCAGCAAGATAAGCATCCAATTTGCTCTTGAAGGTGTTCAATGTAGGTGCTTGAACCACCTCCGCTGGCAGACTGTTCCAAATCTTGGGGGCTCGGACAGTAAAGAAATTCTTCCTTATGTCCAGCCTGAAACGGTCTTGCAGGAGTTTGTGACCGTTCGACCTCGTCATCCCTTGGGGCGCTCTGGTGAACAGATGTTCCCCCAGATCCTGGTGGTCACCCCTGATAAACTTATAGGTGGCCATCAGATCACCCCTGAGCCTGCGCTTTTCCAGGCTAAAGAGTCCCATGGCTCTCAGCCTGTCATCGTAAGATCTGTTTTCCTGACCTCTGATCATGCGCGTGGCTCTCCTCTGGACTCTCTCAAGCTTCTCCACATCCTTTTTGAATTGTGGAGGCCAAAACTGGACGCAGTACTCCAGCTGCGGCCTCACCAAGGCCGAGTACAAGGGGAGAATGACGTCCTGGGATTTGTTCGAGAAGCATCTATGGATGCAAGCCAGCGTTTTGGTCGCTTTATTAGCCGCAGCATCGCATTGCAGGCTCATGTTCATCTTGTGGTCAATGATGACCCCCAAGTCTCTTTCTTCTGTAGTGCTATCCAATGTAGCACTGCCGAGCCTCTAAGGATGCTGCAGGTTTTTCCTCCCAAGGTGGAGAACCTTTCATTTTTCAGTGTTAAACACCATGAGGTTCTCGTCTGCCCATTTGCTGAGCTTGTCCAGGTCAGCCTGGATCACCCGCCTATCTTCTGGCGTGGATGCTTTGCCCCAAAGTTTGGTGTCATCGGCGAACTTGGCCAGTCCACTCCTGACTCCAATGTCCACATCGTTAATGAAGATGTTGAACAGTATGGGTCCCAGGACAGAGCCTTGAGGGACCCCACTGGTAACAGGGCACCACGATGAGTGACTGCCATTGATTACAACCCTCTGGGTCTGACCACGGAGCCAGTTTCCCAGCCAGTGGATCGTGGTGGAGCCAAGGCCACAACTGGCCAGTTTGGCCAAGAGGTGATCATGGGATACCAGATCAAAAGCTTTTTTGAAGTCAAGATATATGACATCAACCTCTTCTCCCTCGTCCAGGTGATAGGTCACCCGGTCATAGAAGGAAATGAGATTGGTCAAACAAGACCTACCCGCAAGAAACCCGTGCTGGCTATCCCTTAGGATGTTAGCCTGGGCCAGTCCATCAAGGATGGCCTCCTTAATAAACTTTTCTAAGATCTTCCCCAGGATAGAAGTCAGGCTAATGGGCCTGTAGTTAGCCGGATCCACTCTCCTCCCTTTCTTGAAGATCGGCACCACTTTGGCCTTCTTCCAGTCTTCGGGCACTACACCAGAGTGCCAGGAGTTTTCAAAGACCCGTGCCAGGGGCTGGGCTATGACGCTCGCCAGCTCCTTGAGTACCCTGGGGTGTAGATTGTCAGAGCCAGCTGACTTGAAGGTATCCAGCTTCTCAAGATGTTCCTTCACGAGGTCAGCATTTATGGAGGGTAGGGGATCCCCAACACCCGGATCTCCCTGTCCCATAGCAGGCATGGGCATCCCATGGGACTGATGAAAGACTGACGCAAAGTACCTATTTAATAGGTTGGCTTTTTCCTGGGTGTCAGTTGTCAGTTGCCCCATCTGGTTCAGCAGGGGTCCAACATTGCCCTTGCTTTTCCTCCGGCTCCCCACATATCTGAAAAAGGACTTTTTGTTGTCCTTGATGCTTGAAGCTAGTTGGAGTTCAGTTGCAGCCTTGGCTTTCCTGGTTTGCTCCCTGCAGGACCGGACTAGCGCAGAATAATCCTCCTTGGAGGTGAATCCCGTCCTCCATCCTTTGTAGGCTTTCCTTTTTAGCCGCAGGAGGTCTGCTAGGTCCCTGGAGAGCCAGGAGGGCTGCTGTGCCTTCTTGCTGCCTTTCCTCCGTGTTGGAATAGATTTAGCTTGTGCATTGAGGATCACTTCCTTGAGAAGCAACCACACTTCTCGAACTCCCATCTCCCTGGGGTCATGGTCCCTGAGGGCCTGACCGACAAGCCTCTTGAGCTTGTCAAAGTCAGCTTTTCTGAAGTCAAGGACTTCTGTGTTGCTGACTGACTTGCCAGCTTTACGGCGGATGGTGAAGGTGATCAGCTCGTGGTCGCTGTCACCCAGCTTCCCATCGGTCACTAGGTCGCCGATTAGGTCGTCCCCCGTAGCCAGTACCAGGTCGAGCAGCGCTTTGCCTCTCGTTGGCCCATAGACTTCTTGAGTCAGGTAGAGGTCATCCACGCACGAGAGAAAGCTTTGCGACCTCTTGGATTTTGCTGAGGTAATAAGCAAAACCTTAAGCATAGTATACAACTATATAAAACCTTGATCAAGCAATTAAATGGAACTAGTGAGGGGAATATATTAGTAGGTGGTATTAGTTCCAACAAAACCAATGCAGACTCTGAAAGGAAAATAAAGGTGGTGTTGGGGGGCAGGGAGGGGAAACATATAGTCTTTACTTTCCCCAAATGAAGAAAGGAATTACCAAAAGAAAATCAGTCTTGTCCGTACCAATCTCTTTACTGTATGATCCACAGCTTAAAAAAAATTAACCAATAAAAACTTTGAGGCTATCATGCAGAGAAGGAAAGAAATCAGCTTTGCCTAATGCTTTCTGCTACTGCTGTGGGTGCGCTCGGAAACCTTTCTAACAACGCCATTATTCAGAATCGCACTTTCAGTTCTGTTTTCAGGTCGCATCTGTAAATCAAGTCCATTCCCCTTACTTGGATTTCATGTTCTGAGTTATATAAGCAACGCGTGTGTTGCCACCGATAGACAACAGAAGTGCGGTTAGATTTGTATCTTAAATACAAGAAAGCCAACTGGAGGAAAAAAGGCCTCCCGCCCCCCCTTTAAACTCTTTTATGTTACTTTGCCCAAACCTACAGGTGTAGGTGATACAAGACCAAAATGCCTGCTTGCCTAGATATGCCTTCCACAGAGCAAAGCATCCGCTGGCACGGTAAGAGAATCACGTCCCCTTCAGTTTGCCTTTTGCATTTTCCTATCCATTCCAGTAAACAGTGCGGGGAAATTAGCTCAAGTAACTTTGCTTGTAACTTTGAGGCAACAAATCACAGCAAGCAAATTGATTTTGAGTTATTAGTAACTGGAGAGGAAAAACACCCTTCAGCTATACTTTTCCCCAAGTAATACACCACAATAGAGGTGTAAATGATACCGATGTCTGAGGGCTGCTTGATTTCACTACATTCCACTGCAATATCTTGCGCTGGTGATTAATCAATTTTCTGTGCCTTTCAAATTTTTCCTCTGAACTCTGTTCTTCCTCTGAAGATCATTAGCCATCAAAACCTGTCATGTCTACACATGTTTTTCTTGCACCTCATTAAGAGTGTATTGATTGTTGGCTTCTCCCCCTTTCAGAATTTGCTTCAGAAAATTAATTTCAACCAAGAGCACAATTTAACCAAGTGCCTTTTGCCAATGTCTGATTGTTGCGTGCTTTGTTAATATAATTCAAAAGTTTTCCTCATATTCATTTCATTCTGTTGCCTGCAAAACATGAATCATCCTCTACTGAAGCCAAACAAAGAAGATTCTATTAAATGGTTTTGGGTAATGCTGTCCTAATAGTTTGGTTGAAGCCGAAAGGAGTTTTAGAAATACAATGGAACTTCATAATTGCCATTGATTACTTCATAACAAGTGTATCTCATGGCCATCAGATCTCTCTCACTATACAAGATTTGTCAATATAGCCATCCCGAAGAGGAATGAACAGGGGCCATGCAATTAAAGTTTTTTTTACAGGGCTGCATTGGTAATTAGGGCCAATCTTTCACTTGTGCAGTTATTAATTATTCAGGTCTTCTGGGGCTATTTATTAGGAAAGATATCAAAGTCTGCTATAACTTTATGAAGGGAGTATGCCCTAGTGGCTACCACCTGCATTTAGATTAGAATCTTCTTCTGCTTGGGAAGCAGAAGAAAAAAGAATAGCAACATATCCAATTATTATTATTATTATTACTATTCCTACTATTATTTCCCCAAGATTTCCCCCCAAAATCAGCCCTCCAAAATTGGAGTACATGTCTTATGCAAGGAAGAAGATGTTTCTACACTGGAATAGAAGCAGGGATAAAAGGAAGCTGCAGACACTGTGCTAAAATACTCCTACTGTTCCCTGGGACTGCAAACCTCAGGGCTGGAGCCCAGTGTTAACCTTCTCACAGCCACAGGTGAGGCAGTAGGTTTTGGCTGAAAAGCCACCAAGCTGGCAGAAGGTTTGTGAGCTGCCGCATGCAGTCTGTAGTATCTTGATGAGGCTTGGGGTGTGGAAGCAACCATTTATTATTTACAGAAATGTATAAACAGAATTATTTATACTAAAGAGGCCACTGAACTTGCAAAGGTCTGGGGCCTTGCCTTTTTTTGTCCCACCACACCAGGAAATTTCTGTTGTTTCCCCCAGACTCCAGGGATCCCACACTTCCTGGACACTTCGTATTTCCAGGACTTACTCCATGTCACACGGTTCACAATTCTGGAAAAACCTTTTTTTTCTGCATTCTTCTTTCCAAAATCAAAGTGTATATTTCATCTGGGGGCATATAGTATGCAAAAAAAAAGAAAGTATTGTTCTTGTTCTTATCGTTATTCCTGTGTGTTTAGAAGTACCTACTGGCCCCAACTAAAAGCAACGACTATTTTGCCAGATGCTGTACAAACACAGAGTGAGATGCCATCTCTGTTTTCCAGTCTTTACAATTACCGGACAAAGAAGAGCTGCTCACCACTTTTCTGGGAAAGAAGTTGAAGCTTAGAAATACTGAAGGCCAAATGCCTAAAAATGTAGATCATTGCCTGTTGGGTTTTTGGTTGTAGCCATGTTGGTCTAAGGGCACAGGCAGGGAGCGTTCTTTGGGTAGACATGATATCTTTTATTAGACCAACTGAGTAGCTGGAAAAAGCTTTCAGGCACAGTCACCCTTCTTCAGGCATGGGGAGTCTCATTCCCTGCTGAACTTTTCAAAATTGCCAAACCATGTTGGGTATCTACTAGTGCCTACTGAAATTAAAATGGGAATTTAGTGCCTACCCTGCTCAGGTGGTTTTGAAAATCCCAACAAGGTGACTAGCTACATTGTAGGTACATAACTATCCCTAAAAATCTGTCTCTAACAGCCTTCTACAAGGTTGCTTAGACAATGTGGTACAGAGCTGGGAATTGTAGTTACCCATAAGTCCTAGTCTAATGCCTTAACTGTAAGACTAATCCTCCTGCCTACAAGAATTCCTCAGTAAAGGGATCTGGTATTTGTAAACATGGGTATCATGAGGGGCAAATCTATCCCTGGTTTAGACAGGAGATCCTCCATTTGTAGAGCAGAAGAAGAGTTGTTTTTAAGCAGGTCCTTGCCTTTTAGGAGACCCACCTTCAGTCTTTGGCTCTGTCACAGATTCCCTCTAGGAGGTTAGGCAAACCATTTAATCTTGCTGTGCCTTGGTGTCTCAGCTTCCAAATGTGGTAATAGTAGTTTCTTTGCATGGGTTTAGCTTTGAGGGCTAAGACTGAATCTGGAAGCACCTTGACTCCTCACAGCCAAATATTCGAGCCAGAGATGGTTGCCTTGGCCTATCTGGCTGTCTAAGAAGAATGATTTGCAGGGAGTTGGATTAGATGGTGCCTTTGGATGTTAAAATGTCCAGAGAAAGGAACTGCTTCCATGCACACTGGGGATGAAATGTATTCCCTGGGTTTGCTTTTTGTGGGCTTTCAGAGTTAACAATAACAATCCATTGCCTTGGCAGGAGTGGTTGGACCCTGCATCTGTCTTGCTTACCTTATTAGGAATTGATTGGATGAAATTCAGACTATCAGTTTATTTTAAACAAGAAATGTTAACCTGCAATCTGTGGGCTTTTATTGGAGATTGAAAAACAACATTTAAATTTTCAAGTAACCAGTATAAATTCATTCAGCTGTTGCTAATAAGAAAATAAAATCTATATAAAACATTTGTGCATGCAGAACTGTTCTGCATATTGCTAAAGGAGAGACATGTAAATTGCTTTCAATTAGGAAATATATTACATCCATAGCTAAAGCCCTACTTGAAATGGGAACTTTTTAAGACTGATGTGGGTGAATTATTAGATTCATAGATATTAAAAGGCAGTATGAATACATAGTCTGACTTTCTGCGTTCAGGCCAAGTAATTTCCCCAACATTTCCTGCGTGTGATCTGTTGTCTTGTGATTGGGATTTCAAATTCCAGGCATCAACAGCACACTGCTTACTAACTGAAAAAATACATTGGTGCTCTGATAGTTCTTCCCCAGGACAGCGAGCCATTCATCATCATTCCATGGTTGGTTTTTGAGTTTCTGTAATACCTTCCAAACAAACTGGAATTTGCAGGCTGCTGCTGTCAGTTTTATTCTACTTATTCCCCCTTATATTCAGACCCTACCATTTCATTTAATAGGTTTTCAACATTTAGCAATGTCCTGAGTCATATAAGCACAACTTGACCTCATAAACTGACCTGGATCTTGCTTGTTGAAGTCAACGGCAAAATTGTAATTGGCTCCAACGAGGTCAGAATTTCGCCCACGCTCCCAATGGAATAACATGCTTTGTTGAAACAATGGCCTAAAAATATTGCTGTTTTGCTGTTAGGAATATAGGAACTGCTGTACGAATTGTACAAATGTTTTACTGAGTGCAATGTCCTGCCTGTCTCTGACAGTGGCCAGTTCCATGCACTCATGTCAAAACTCAAAATGTCCCACCTGAGCATAGTGACTCAAAGAGCTCATGTGGTTAAGGCATTCCTATTTTGGTAGGCAACAGTACATAAGGGAGAGAAGTGGCTAATTTCATAGCTGGCCGCCTTTGACTCCCCAGCCCAAATGACTAGTTACTGTTTTATACCTGGGCCAATACACTCAGGGAAGACATGGGCGGAAGCCCAGAGCAAGGCTTGAACTCACGTTTCTAAAGTCATAGTATGATACTACTCTGACACTGTGCCCCATGTAAGTCAATGGAAAGCATACAACTTCCTAATGGACAGCAACAGAACATATATGTAACAGTACTGCATTGGATCAGAGGAAAACGAGACTGGAAAGGACCTCATACAGTCATCTAATCCAGCCCCCTGCTCAAGGCAGGATCATCAAACCTTTCTTGAAAATTTCCAGGGATGGAGCTTCTCTAGGTGACCCATTCAATGCTTGACCACCCTAGTCAGAAAGTTCTTCCTAATCTCCAACCTACTTTTCCACTGCTGAAGCTCAAGGACATTGCTCCTAACCAAGTCCCCTACAGCACAGCATTACACTATTAACAAGAACAAGTACGACTTGGGAATGAAAATGAAATTTTGCACCTCTGCACAAAGCTTCAGTAAAGAAAAGCTCTGTGCAAGGGACATATACATAGTGTGTACATGTGTGCACATGCATGGAAAATGGCCTGGAGTTCAGATGTGAAATGATTTGTGTTGGGTGTCCAGAGACCCCTGTCCTAGCAGTTTTATGATCCTACCAAACATCATAGGACCAGAAGAGTACTTCTTGCTCATGGAGTCCAGGGTTTCTATTATTGGCATATAATTTCTTTCATGATCAAAATCCATTTTAAAAGTGGTTAGGGGTTTTCCTACTCATAGTGGACAGCTGTTCCCAAACCTCACTGCCCTCATGGTTAGCAGTGTTTTTGATCTTGGCCTAAATTTTATTCATGGCCTCTTTACATCTGTTCGCTCTTGTTCCAGACTTTGGCCATTAGGGTAACAAGATGTTTTGCCCTCCCAGATGTTTAGCACCTTCCTTCCCCTCGACTGTACTGATAGCCTGCCCCACCTCCCTTTCACCCTTTGTTTTGCCAGGCTTAACCATTCAAGCTCCTTTGGCCATAGAAGGCAGGTTCTCTGCTCACCTCATCTGTCTAGCAGCGCTCCTCTGTACCAGCTTGTTCATCATTCCTGAACACGAGTGACCGGATTTGTCCTTTGACACTGGCATTAGTACTTCCTGCTGCCTTCTGGAACTACCTCTCATTCACCATATTGGCCCACTGGCCATGCCCCACTGTCCTCTTAATACATCAAGGTGCTCCTCATCCTCCCTTGAAGAATGTCATGATGCAGCTTGGTTCCATGCTGTGCCAACCTTTCTGGAGGACCCCGTCTTCATGCCCTTATGCAACATGAGGGCTGTGTGTTATGGGCCTCCTCTAATGCAAGGAATAATTTGAAGCTAGTGATCGCTCTTCTGTACAGCCATGGGCAGATCTAGGATTTTGGAAATGTGGGGTGCACATAGTGTGGCACATCTTTACATAAAGAAAGCAGGGTAGACTTACACCTTATAGACTAACCAAAGTGTGTGTGCATGTGTGTGTCACACACATGCATATAGGAATGTGAACTAATTTCCTAGATTATATATGAAGTTTAAAAAACACAACAAACTAGTAAAAAAAAAGATAGTGCTTCATTTGTCCTGTAGTCATTGTAGTTAAAAGTACATCTCTTATTCAGATTTATAAAACAAAATCTAGCCATCTTGAATGTCTTAGAGCCTCCAATACTTCACTGTCGGTCATTTGTATGCCCGAGTTAATACTACCACACTTGAATTTAAGGTTTTTAACTAGAACTAAAAACAGTCTGCAGAGCTGTGAAATAGAAGAGGGATATTACCAGGAATGGCTAAGAGGCAGCAAAACTGCAGAAGAAAGGATAGTTTAAATAGTGGAATGTCAAGACCATTAAAAAGGAGAGAGTGTCGTTAAAATCTGTCATGAAGACAGCTTAGCAAGTCAAAGCGGAGAGCAACTACACCATGGCACCCCCTGCATCTGCCCCTGTATGCCATGCTCATGGTATCTCCCTCCATTGACTTGTCTTATTTTTCTTTTTTTTGGGGTGGGGTGGGGAGAGTATTCCTTAAAAGGGGCAGTAGACAGCGCAGTGTATGAGGCTGTGCCCCTACTTCTTCCTCCCTCCCATTCCTTACTGACCGGGACAGTAGTATTCTGCTGAGGGAGCATTTTGAATGTTCCTGTGCATTTCAGCTGCTTTGATGGCTTCCAGCCCTTCAGAAGCCTGAATTTCCCCTTCACTGGCAGAGATTTTTATGTTTTTTGCTAGGCCTGGGTCTTCACTGCAAGAAAAACGTGGTACATTCATGTTTCAAGACAATGAGCCGTTCTACTGGGAGAAGATCAGCGAGATTCTGAGCTCAACCTGGTAAGCTTGGAGGGGCTTGTTTACCAGCACTGGCAGCTCTCTGGAGCAGTTCCCTGCAGGTCTAATTATTTTTACTAGACAAAGGCTCAGTGAAGAGCAAGTTTATACTGTACCAGTGATTTCAGTGTCCCTTGTGCTGTAAGGCTAACATATAGGAATAATTCATAACGTTATCCAAGATGTTGCACAGTAAAGGTAACATGGTTTCTGGTGTGTCATACGAATGTAAGCAGAAAAATGTTTGGCTGGTGCTCTGAACATGACTTTCAATACACATTATTCGGACTGTATATTGTCTTCATTTGAAGTATGGGGGGAGGGGGAGTTGCAAACAGTTGCATCGTTAGCATTTGAAAAGACTGGGAATTAAAAATGCAAGAGCTTTAAAGTGAGATCTAACATTTGACACAAAACTTCAAAATTAAGAGAGCCCAGACCCAAGTGAGCTGTTTTCCCTTTCTTTTGCTCTACTTTGCCCTTCTCATATGGTAGATAATAGTTTGAAAAGAATGTGGTGTGACCTGCAGTGATTAAGCGCAGGGATCCTGGTTTTCTCTGAATAACACCCCCATATTTTCTGATTTAAAAAAGTAACCCAAAACTTACATCTTTCATGATTAAAATGAAACACTGCTATCTATCTATCTGTCTGTCTGTGGCACTTCATTTTAATTACAGAAAAATGTGGATTTTGGATTACTTTTTAAAATTAGATTACATAGACACTAGGGCTGGAAGGGACCTTGAAGATCATCAAGTCCAGCCCCCTGCCCCAGGGGCAGGAAGTCAGCTGGGGTCAAAGGATCCCAGCAAGATAAACATTTAAGTGTTTCTTGAACGAGGCCAGAGTAGGTGCTTGAACTACTTCTGGAGGGAGTCTATTCCAGGCCTTGGGGGCTTAGAAAGTAAAGAAGTTTTTCCTTATGTCCAGCCTGAAATGGTCATGGAGGAGTTTGTGACCGTTGGTCCTTGTTTTTCCTTGGGATGCTCTGCTGAATATACATTTCCCCAGATCCTGATGTACACCCCTTATGCACTTATAAGCAGCCACAAGGTCCCCCCTGAGCCTGTGCTTTTCCAGGCTGAGGAGTCCCATGGCTGTCGGCCTCTCTTCATAAGGCCTGTTCTCCTGTCCTCTGATCATGCGTGTGGCTCTCCTCTGGACTCTGTCATGCTTCTCGAGATCCTTCTTGAATTGTGGAGCCCAGAATTGGATACAGTGCTCCAGCTGCGGCCTCACCAAGGCCGAGTACAGTGGGAGGATGACATCCTGAGATTTACTTGAGAAGCATCTATGGATGCAAGCCAGAGTTTGGTTTTCTTTACCAGCTGTGACATCACATTGGTGGCTCATGTTCATCTTGTGGTCAATCCTGACCCCCCAAGCCTTTTTCAGCAGTGGTGCTAGCAAGCATAACACTGCTGAGCCTGTAAGTATGCTGTGATTTTTTTTCCCCCCCCGAGGTGGAGTACCTTACATTTATTGGTATTGAACGTCATCACGTTTGTATCCGCCCACTTACTAAGTTTATCCAAGTCAGCCTGGATCACTAGCCTGTCCTCAGGTGTGGACACTATGCCCCAATGTTTAGTGTCATCGGCAAACTTAACCAATGCACTTCTGACACCAGTGTCCACATTGTTGTTAGAGATGTTAAAGAGAACTGGTCCAAGGACAGAGCTGTGGGGGATGCCACTGGTCATGGAGTGCCATAGTGATTCGCTACCATCGACCACTACTCTCTGAGTCTGATCTCAGAGCCAATTTCCCAGCCATTGGACTGTGGTGTAGCTGAGGCACATTTGACCAATTTTTCCTTGAGGAGGTCATGGGACACCAGATCAAAGGTTTTTCTTAAATCCAGATATATGATGTCAATCTCTTCTCCCTTGTCCAGATGATATGTCACCTGGTCATAGAAGGAGATGAGATTGGTTAGGCAAGACCTACCCGCAACAAACCCATGCTGGCTGTCCCTCAGGACGTTGCCCTCAGCCAGCTTATCCAGAAGGCTGTCCTTGATAATTTTCTCCAGAATCTTACTGGGGATTGAGGTCAATTTAATTGGGCTATAATTCCCGGGATCTACTTTCTGCCCTTTCTTGAAGATGGGTACCACATTGGCCTTCTTACAGTCTTCAGGTACTTCACCTGAACGCCACGAGTTTTTGAATTTTTTTGCCAATGGTTCGGCTATGACACCTGCTAGCTCCGTGAGTACTCTAGGGTGTAATCCGTCAGGACCAGCTGACTTGAAGGTTTCCAGTCTCTCAAGGTGATCCTTTACTAGATTAACACCGATGCTGGGTGTAAATATGCCCTCACCCTGGCCATCCTGCATCTTGCTAGGCAGGGCAGTCCCATTGGGCTGATGAAAGACTGATTGGCCTTTTCCTAGGTGTTGGTTATCAGTTGTCCTGTTTGGTTGAGCAGGGGTCCAGTGTTATCCTTGCTTTTTTTTCCAACTCCCTACATATCTGAAGAAGGACTTTTTGTTATCCTTAATATGCGAAGCCAGATGGAGCTCAGTTGCAGCCTTGGCTTTCCTGATCCACGCCCTCCAGGTACACACCAGTACTGAGTACTCCTCCTTGGTGGTGATTCCAGCCTTACATTCTTTGTAAGTCTCTCTTTTGAGACATAGGAGGTCCTCAAATTCCTTGCTGAGCCAAGGGGGTTGCTGTGCCCTTTTGCTACCCTTTTTTTGAGATGGGATGGCCATCCCTTGTACTGTCAGGGTCGCTCCCTTAAGGAGCAACCACTCCTCTTGGACTCCTCTTCCTGTCAAGTCATGGTCCCTTAGGGCCTTGACAATGAGTCTCCTGAGCGTGTCAAAGTCAGCTTTGCTGAAGTCGAGGACTTCTGTATTGCTGACTGACTTGCCGGCTTTGCAATGGATAGTAAAGGTGATCAGCTTGTGGTCACTATCACCCAGCTTTCTATCATTCTTAGGTCACTGACTAGATCAACCCCTGTGGCCACTTTACCTCTTGTCAGCCCATAGACTTCTTGAGTCAGGTCGAGCTTGTCCACGTATGTGAGAAAGCTTTGCGACCAATTGGATTTGGATGAGTGCTCTTTCCATGAGATGTCTGAGTAGTTAAAGTCTCCCATGACAACAGTGCACTGAGAGCATGCAGCCTCAGCCAGTTCCCTGGTGAATTCCTGGTCTAGCGCTTGTTTCTGGTTAGGAGGCCTGTAGTAGATTTCTACCATGATGTCCCCTGTGCCACGTTCCCCATGTATTTTAACCCAGAGAGACTCCAGTCGTCCTTCCTGGGTGCTAGTGTTAATTTGCAGGGATGTGTAGCTGCATTTCCATAGAGAGCTACAACCCCACCCCTCTTATCTGTACGACCTCGCCTGTACAGGGTATAGTCATCTATACCTGTGGCCCAGTCATAGGTGGAGTCCCACCAGGTTTCCGTTATCCCTATGAGATTGTAGTCATTCTTGTTTATCAGGAGGACCAGTTCCTCCTGTTTATATCCCAAGCTCTTGGCATTGCTGTACAGGCAGGTAAGTGTCCCATTGGGGGCCCCTGCCTTCCCTACAGATTATTCTGGGGCTAGAAATGAGAAATTTTAGGATTTTATTTTTAATCAGAAAAAAACAGGTTCCCTGACCAAGAGTAAGAAAAGGGTAAATTAAAGATGTACAGTTGTGGTTATGTTCACTTTGAATTTATTTTTGTTCTTCTTTTGAATCCATCCTTCCCTAAATTGGAGGTTGTCAACTGCACTAGATTGTCTAAAGCCTTGTTTTGTAGGGCAGCAGTGTGCCCTAATGGGCTGTACACCAGACTGGGACACCACACTGCGGGTTCAGTTTCTGACTGTCATTTATCTTCTAGATCCCATATGTAAAGCTGTTTCCCTATGTCTCAGTACTATCTGAAAGATGAAGAGAATTCAATTGACCAGTTTTATGTGTTGAGATCTGCTGATGAAGAGCGCTATATAAGAATTATTTGCTGCTCCTGCTGTTTATCTTTAGCCCTAAATTTCCCTAATGGCCACTTATCTGCAGTGTGTTAATTTCTGGGAGCTCAGCTTAAGTCTGATTTAAATATTTAATTTTATCGGGTTGTGGTGAATGAATTTAAATGGTAAATGCCAAGTACTTATGAGATTCAGGCTTTAGGTGATACAAGTTAGATAGGTTTCCAAAATCAGAGGCCACAGGGTGACTCGTTCAAATGTGGTTGAGGTCCATAAGGACAAAGTGTCCACCTCACAAATGCTACTTGTGCAGCTGGCTCTAATTTGTAGACCCAGTCTGCAAATGACCTACAAATAGTGGTCACTTTGTGAAAGTGATTAGGAGGCAGGGAGGATTGATTAAATTATAAGAGAAAAATCTGTCAAAAATGAAAAAACCAAAGGTTTTCATTGTGAACAAAAACTTGGCAATGTTCAACAAATTCAGATTTAGCTAATGAAAGCCAAAAACATCATTTCTCTCCAAAAATTTCTGATGGAAGTTATTCAGTCAGCTCTACACTTGTTGGAAGCCTTGAAAGGAAGGGTCAGGATTAACTACTTACTATTATTTACCCTTTTATTTTAGCTATAGATAAGCTCCTTCCAGATCAAGATGGAAGCATATTAAGAAGGCGGTACATAGGGTTTCACTGTTTTCTGCCCAATCCTATTTAGCCGCGTACCACTCTGACGGGTATGTAAGCGCTCACCAAATTGCACTAGTTGTCTGCTTATCCTTTCTGGTTCTGTTTTGCTTGACTCAAGGTTTGTGCCTTTGCTTTGTTTCCCAATGCCTTCTTGGCATAACCCGTTTCACTTAGCATCCGAAGAAACTTTGGACACAGGTCAGCTGGTTATCGCATCTGCGGCACTTGCTGTGTTTCTGCATCTGGAATAAAGCATGATATTCGGTCTTCAGAGGCATTCATTCTGAAATATTTAACAGAGAGAGAGCAATCTGCTAGCTAAGATATCAGACTGCAGTGTTAGAAATAAAGTTTAAATCCTCTCCCACCATATACTTCCTGTGTGATCCTGGCCCATTCAATCTGCCTGTGCTGTCCTTCCCCATTTATAAAACCTGAGGAGAATAATGCTTCCTTTACTTCAGCTTTTGTCTGTCTTGTCTGTTTTGATCGTACGCTCTTTGTGACTCTCATTCTCTGCGTACAGTAGCTAGCACAATGGGGCCTTGATTGTTGCAGGGGCCTGCAGGCACTATGACAATACAAATATTTAATACAAACAATAAAGCGACTGTTCGGGGAAATCAGAATCAGTGCCTCTTATAAGGGTCTTGGAATTGGAATTGATTCAGACAGTAAAGATTCAACTACCCATTATCATTTAGATACAAAGCCCAAGTCCAAATACTATTCAGGCTATTTCTATGGGCCAGTATAAGCAAAATAACAAAAAACCCAGTGGAAGTATCAGGGGAATGCTTCAGACAAGTTAAGAGATACTGACTGATTTCATTTCCATGGGTACACTACAGTCACTGTTATAAGGAACTATGGAGCAGTGCTTATCTACTCAATAATTAATTTATTGATTTACAAATCAGCTGTGTTACACAGTGGAGCGCATTTATAAAGAAATGGGTAAACATTACATTATGTCTTCCACCCTATAAGCCTGCAAAACGCATAAAGTTAAGATTGCTTCACTTCAGTCTGCCAGTCAATAATTCACACGAACAAAAAAGCTGAAAGAAAAATTCCCACTGCTTCCTCTTCTGAACAGAAATGAGGCCTGCAAAGACCAAAGGAGACTAGTTTGCTAGCAGAAAGAACATATAAGAGGAGCACTGAGAGCCAGGATCGTGAGAAAATATCAGCCGGCTGCTTTAATCAATTCAGAAAGAGAAGGAATTGATTTCAGGGATAGCAAGGGGTTACTCAGCCAATAATTAGCTGCCTTATCAAAGTTATCTGGTAAAACCAAGGATTACACTGCCCCATGAGCATCGACTTTTTGAGAATTCGGATCGAGATTTTCCTCTTGCCTCGTCCTGTTGCAATGCTCTCTCGGTCAGCGTCTGCTTTTCACCAGCCAAAGGGACTCTTTCATTTTACTAAAGCGTACAATAAGTGCCCACAAAGAGTCATTCTTTCCTTCTGACAGAGAGCAGAGGTGTCATCTCTGGACTAGTCAAATATGTTTGGGAAACGCAGAGCTGCATTTACTTTTCTACCTTTATCTGGGGCTCTTATATCTGCCAAACAGACTATCCAGCAGTTTTCTATTTTCTCACTCCCACGTCTGTCTGAACCATCCTTCCGAGCCTTAAATCCTTCAATAACATTTTCCATGAAATGCGGTAGTGCCTCTGATGTGGGCAGAAATAATTAGCAGCACAGTCCCTTGCTGAGGCACTCAACTGGAGGCTTCAGCAGGCGGGACTCCCACCGTCTTCATTCCCCTTCTGTCCTCGTGCCCGCACCTCAGTCAGCTTCTGGAAAGCAGGTGTTGTATGCTAAACATTCAAATCTATGGCCATGCAGCTCAGAAAGGAACAGTATTTGTTTTTTCTTTGGCCTGTGGAACTGGATATATTTTTCTTTTTCTGTCTAGCCACTCTGACTCACTACTATGTCTAAACAGCATATTTAATTTTTAAATAATACTTTCTAATTTAATTAAAGCAATTTGATATCCACTCCACTCTGGGTTTGGGATTAGATGATTTCATACTGCATTAGAACGACTATTTATTTGCATTCTGGTAAGTGCCTACGCACCCCGGATAAGCTTGGGACCTGGCTCTGCTTGGTGATATAAACACAGAGCAAGAGAGTCCCTGCGCAAGGAGTTCACAGTCTGCATTGGGGCCGATTGAAAACTTTCCACCAAAATGTTTTTGATGGAAAATGTTTTTTAGAAACTGAAGGTTTTTCATGGGAAGTGTCTGCTGAGGAAATGGAGCCTGGGAGAAAGCAAGAGTAATGAAATGAGTTTCATTTTACACATGGGGAACTGGGACAGGGAACATTTCAGCAACTCACACAAGGTCTTACAGACAGTCATGACTCAGTGCCTTAACTGCAAGATCATCTGTCCCCCTTAGGACACTATATTTTTCAGGGGCTGGGCCCATTTTCTTGTCATTCTGAGCATCAGTACAGCCTGACAGACAAGCTCATTGACTGAAAGTCAAAAAACCTGAATTATATTCCTAGCTTTGCTACTGACACAGGCAAGTCTCAAACTCTGTGCCTCCCTATCTATGTTATCATCTCCTGAAACAGTTTGCTGCCTGTGCAAGTTTATGTCTTTCTGACCCAGTACGTCTCTAAAGTGCCACCCTGCCCTGCCTTCTGCCTATCTGTAAGGCCCTGGAAGTAATTACCATTATAAATTAGGTATACACAGGCATTAGAATGCCATATGCTGCTCACTGCTGTATCATATTTTCTGCGCTGAGAAGTGCCGTGTGATCTGTAAGTAGAAGATAGTATCTCAGTGCAAGGAACTGATTACATATGACATATGGAAATGTGGATGCTATATAGTGCAGTTCATAAATATGGCATTGCCTAAAAGGGCCTGTATAGGTTGATCCTAGATAGTCGGCAACACACAATTTCTCTCTCGTGTGTCTTCAGGGTATGTGAGTAAGAGATCTCCTTAAATCAGTCTCTCTTTTACATTAGTATGTATGTGCATCTGACTCTTGGAAAATCTGCTTTCAAGCTGATGTTTAGAAGTCACTGTCAGTCAAAAACCAGGAAGGACTGAAGGAACTAACTTGCCTATATGAGCAAGTTATCCATAGCTTCCTTTCTGAAGTCAAGTTTAGGTTGCACTTTGTTATGCTTTGTTATCCAATATTAAGACATTTTCCCCAAGATCCAAACCAGGTCGTGTGATGGAGGTAGAGCATATGAACCTGTGTTACTACTATTTCCTTTTTGCCAGGATGTGCAGCTTTGGAGGTGGGGAAGAGACATATGCAAGATATGCAGAATATCTCCTATTGTTTTCTAATACCACCACTTAATAATTGACTAATTAATTATCTAAAGGGCCCAAGAGGGTCAGACTGATCCGGCATATGCTTAGTTAATGATTTTTAAACAGATAGGTAGCACTTGACCTGCTGGTTAGTGGATTCTGTTGTTACAACTAGGTCTGCCACTAACTAATTAGTAGGAAAGGGCTCCTTTTGCCTCACAGTTCTGTGACTGAAAGGGTAAAGTGTTATGATGCAGCTAGAAACCCATTAACTAAATAGAGTCTTAGGGAGTCTTTGGAATTCATGACCTGACTCAGCTCCCAACAAACTAACTCACTAAGTTAATCAATGAAACAGAATGACACTGGGGTCTGTTACATTTACCTGCACTTTAGTGTCTATAAGCAACACAACAACAGTAATGATTTTCCCCTGTTCTTAATATAAATGCTCATTACCCTCTGAGCTCTCTTTAATGCAGCCTGCTAGGAGGCAATTCTATCAGGACGTTATTTTTAGGACATCTTTAGCAACGCACAGCTAGGTTAGCCAGCACTGCTAGACCTGACAAACACACTGAAAGAGGTGGTGTCTAACAGTAATTGCCCAGACCGGTGCAGCAGGTGAGATTTGACATGAACTGCTGATACAATGTGAAAACATGTTGTGAGCTGCACAATTGCCCTGCTGTGAATGCATAAACCTGAAGACGTGAATTATGTGCAAACCCTGATAGACATAAAGCTGGAAAGGAGGGATGACAAAGTCATATCTTTGTTATAGATGCAGACATAATGAAAAATCTCTGGTTTCTTGGGGACACATTGAAGGTCCCAGTGGTCTTGGCATTAGGAAGAGGCCCATCAAACAGCATTAGCAGACTAATTGAGTGTGCAGCTTAAACTTAATTTTCCTAGTAGCATTAAGACGGATTAAACATCCTTCATTTTGTGATGTCCTTGGTGCTTAGTTAATTTTTTTTCACTCCTTTTCTCCACCCTGTCACTTTGTTTCAATCCATAAATTGCTATTTTTAGCTTAGTAAAATGCATCTGATCAGGCAGTAATAGTCAGATTTCTTGGGCAAATTTTCATAACTTTGGAGATTATATATTTCTATTTTTCATTGGGAAAGGATTTATATTTAAAGGAAATGGGTTATATGCAAAACTAAAGATGTTATGACAATTTAGCAATGGTTGTAAGTTCCTGCTTTACGAGATGCAATCTCAAACTTATGTTACTTATGACTTTTTTATGACTGTCATAAACAGTCCTGGACCAAGACCCCAGATCCTGAGACACTTTTCTTTCTGGTGCTTTGTATGAATCTGAAGCAAAATTAGGATTGTCAATAAACCAGTGACACTTTCAGAGATTTATAGGGGAGTGAGGTTAAGTTTTCATTAGGCGTGTCTATATATGCAAATGCTCTAGGTTGGGTTTACGCTAGAGTAATTTACCCACCCCGGGCAGGGATCTATATGCATAGGAAAGTGGGAGCAGATTTGCTGCTCATGGCCCCTACTGGTCCTGCACTGAACCCAGGGTGCTAGCTCAGGGGTTGGCAGGGAGCACAGGTCTTCTGGCAGGGGCTAGAAGGTTGGTTCCTATCCCTGGGAGCTGCCAGCTGCTGGGGTGGGCTCTGCCACCAAAGCCTGGGAGGGGACAATATCATGGAGCGGGGGCTGGGAGCTGATTGTGGTGCTACAAGGGTGGCAAATCTGTCACAGCAATGGATCCACTTAAAAAACAATCCTATTTCAAAGAGGAGCTTCTTTCTAGCTACATATAATGAGTGGACAGTTGTATGTAGCATTACAGGAGGTCCCTCCCAGAATCCCAAAATGCTCCATTTTGGCTGCCTCCTTGACAGCCTGTGCTGAGCAGAGCTGCAGTCTCCTTGTCCCTTCATCACTCCAAGGGCAAAAAGGAAGAAAGAGAACAGCTATCCTCACTCCCCTCAACCTCAGCAGCTTGGCCAAGTGGTTTTTAACGTCTGTGGCTCCCAGTGGCAGCTTCCAAATGATCACGCACTGCCCGCTATCCTCCATGCCCTCCCAGCAAGGGACAGGGGGCTGTCAGTGATCCTGCTGACTGACAAGCTCTTTTGGGGGTAACAGGGAGCAAAGGAGCAGCCTGCAATTGCCCCCTGTCAAAAGAGTGCAACTCTGAGGTAAATTTCCAGCACTGCAGCCAAGGGGCTACTCGCACATGCCTAGTGCTTTATTTTTGCAGTGCCACAGATGAACGTGTGTCCAAGGCCACACCTGTGTCTTATGAGATATCACCTTGATTTATAGATCACCTACTTTTTTGTCATTCCCATCTAACAGTAGATTAGCATCTATAGACTATCTAAAAGACCATACACGTGTAGATGTTATAGGTGACCTGAAAAGGACAATTGTAATTTATTTCATTGCATGAGCTGAAAATGCTGACCATATAGGTTGAAAGAAGCCACTTCCAGGCAAAAGAAATGGACTCTAATTTGTAAATATATTTTTATGTCTCCCTGAAATCTGCTGTTAGTCTTTACGATGCCACGAGTTGCCAAATGGATTATTCTTAGACATCACAAATACTTTCAGTAAAATTCAATGGGGCATGAGACCCCACCAACCCTGAGGTAAACACTCTTATTTATTTTGTTAATGAGTGTATTTATTTTAATATTTTCTTGTTGACTTATTTTAAATGCCCAACTAGACTTACCTGCTGCCTTCATGCTCTGGCTGTTTGCTGATAGTTCTTCATCACGGCATACAGGGAGGAGTAATTCCTGTCTGGCAGAGACAAGAAAAGGGAACACCTAAAAGCATTTGTCCTATTAACAACCAGGGTTCACTTTACATAGTATAATGGAAAGGGCTGTTAAGAGAGACCTTAAAACAAGTCAGAAGAGTTGCTTTGTGGATGACCTTGTACCAAGAGTTGTGTGGAGGTGGGAAATCTAGTAGACTCCTCCTCTAGGCTGGTCGTTGGAGGTCTTGAGCCCCTGTTGTTAGCTAAATGCAGTTTCCTAGTTTGCTTTATAGATCCTGGGTCCATGAATTGGTAAAAGATGCACGCTTTTGCAAATACCTCTCGAATAATGTAACCCAGGTGGTACTCCAAGAGGTACCCCCTCTCCAATTGAAGGGATCAAAGCAGGTGCACAAGCGCTGTGGGAGGTGTAGGGACTCTCCTCCCCCTATAGAGCAGAGCCAGACCACCAATGGGGACGTAACCATATACCTTTTAATACTGGGAACATAAACAGGCATAAATCAGAGGATATAGTGGACACTACAATGCCCAAGGGGGGCAGGATTCAACAAAGGTTAGACACTTACAAGCACTGACAAAAAACAGGGTTAACAAAATATAAAACACAAACAGCAGAACAAACAATACAGGTTGGTGAAATATAAAAAAGGCACAAAATGCAAAACGTCAAATGACAAGGAAATATAGGGCCTTGGTACCTGGAGGGGGAGAAAACACAGTGGCCCCTTTCCATTGCAAGAAGGTTTGCTTCTTGTTACCTCACTCACCCCAAGTCACTTCAGCTGGGACTTGAACCCAGATCTCCCATTTGGTGGGTAGGAACACTGCCACACAGCCACCACTAGGGGCACTGCTCCAGCCTATGAAGGGTCTTGACCTTCCTGGGGCCTGGCCTCACATTGCACTGCCTGGTCTCTGATTGGAGGAGCTGGAAGCAGAGCTGGGAACCTCTCAGGTTGTGCTCAGATTCTTCCTGGATCTGGGGAGCTTCTCCTGCTGGCTGCAGCCTCTCCCAGGGGATCCTGGAGCCCAGCGGGGAGCCTCTCCTGCTTGCCACACGCTGCACTGCTGAGGGTCCCACTGCTGCCTGCAGGTCCTGCTCCTTCAGGCTCTTCCAGGGCACTGCTCCTGCTCTGCTGGCTCAGCTCTTACCAGCTCTGTGAAGCCCCTTCCTTGTTGTCCCTCACTGGTCTCTCCTGAGTCAGCCCACGCTGCCCCTTTTATCCCCCTCCAGGTGACCCAAGGGGCCAATCAGGATGGTGGGGGTGAGTCTGTGGGGCCTGATTGGTGCGGAAAGGGAATCCCAAGTCCTCCAATCATCTTTTACCCCTTCAAAGCCCCTGGGCCAAATCATTGCCAGATTGGTGAGGAAAGGAAATCCCAATTCCTCCAATCGTTTTTTGCCCTTTCAAAACCCCTGGGCCAGGTCACTGCCAGCCAGCCCGTCACAGTAATGTCCACAGTGGCTAAGGCTGCAGTGCATCCTCTTGGGACCCTTGTTATGTTCTCATCTCAAAACGCTGTCCATATAGTGACATTTCAAAAAAATGAAAATTACCTTGGTATGTCTGGTTTGTAATGTTCATAGAATGTCATTTGTGCAGACTAAACTAGTAAGCAATCCATCTGGTTCTGAAGAAACAGACAATTTAATTGGTGTATGCATTCCCAGCTTGAAATGTATACATGCATTCTTTAATGCAGTCTGTATACTTTGTGGTAGTAGGATAATTTGTTTTTGCTTTCTACCTAAGGAAACAGTGGGATGGTGCTATTTATCTTCTTTCTTGTGGGGGATTTTCTTCTCTTATACACTGAATTGCTTATAGTTTTTATTACAAGCCAATCACTGCAATCTTTTGTAATCTGAAGCAGTTTTCTTCAAGAAGCCCAGAACAATATGCAGGATGTAGTGGGTGCAGACAAAACATGCTCAGCTTACTATAGCAGGCAGGATGTTACACATAGAATAGCTAATCAGTGAGTGAAGATAGCAATAATAATGTGGCTGGAAATGGCATCTTAATTTACATATAGAAGTAATTTCAAAGCCCTGTTTAGAAAAACAAATTCATATTTTGGTTGAAATTCATCCTCACGCAGGGACTCTGTACTAGACTTGGGCACCACTTGCAGTATGAGCATCAGTTGGACTTATGGTGACTGTCTAAACTGCATTTCTTTGGCAAAACAGAGCTCTTCACAATGTGAGGTTTATCTGCAAGGGAGATAGTGACTGTCCTCAGGGTCAGTTCATGTTTGTGGAATGAACTCCCCCAGGAATGAAGCCCTTTCTACTCCAAAATCAACGCACCTTTCTAGTGGGGTCCATCAGTGGACCATTAATCTCCTCTAGAGCAGTCAGAAATCCAGTCATTTCCATTAGGACCTGGAAGCAGACATTTACTATTTGTCCTGCTCCCTAGTCAGAGTCTCCTCTCTGTGGATAGAGACCCTGTAGTGGTGGAAAGGTATATGCGTCCTAATGATCCTTAAAGTTATGTTGCCCAGAGGCATACACTCCTGGCAGGGTCACCCATGGCAAACAGACTTGAGGGGAGATTCCAGCCAAACCATGGTCCAACCCCAAGTTCTCAATGAAGGATCAGGCACAAGAAGATGCCAGGATCTCAAGACAGAAGAAAGCTGCAACAAGATGGAGGTCTTCTGTTGTCCAGGACTTTCCCTCGCCACTGGGTCCAGATTGCTACTTTAATCAAGATCATGTGGTTGCTGTTTCCATGCACCAGCTTCCTCATTTAAACAGTCACATGTAAGCTTCTATGACAGGGAACAAAACTCTGTTCTGTACTGACCTCCAAAATCCCTGTGGCAATGAACCAGTGATGACAGACAGGACTAATGAATCCGACAGTCTTTAGCCATGGATCTTTTCACAGGTGGCAGCAGCCTGATGGTTGTCTTGCACCTGGGATGAGACAGGAGTGCAATTTTGGCAGCTGCTACCATGACTGAGCAGTTCTATCCAGGATCCCTTTTGCTTACCCTACATGGGGAAGGAGCTAGAAAAGGTGCCTTAAGCCTGGGCTGTCTTATCTGCTCCTGGTTGGACAACTGTGTCCAGCAGGATCATTCTCCCTATGGCTGAAAACATCACAAGAAGACAATGATTTTTGCAACATGGAACATTTACACCCTGATGGATAAACAAGACAATGAAGGACCAGGAAGAAGAACTTCCATTATATTTAGGGAACTAGTGAGATACAACATTGACATTGTACCTCTGAATGAGACAATATGATTGGATGAGGGTCAGCTGAGGAAAGAGGGTGGAGGCTACACCTTCTTCTGGAAGGGAAAACTGGCCTAGGACAGATACATTCATAGTGTTGGCTTTTCCATCAGGAACCAGCTCATCAGTCAACTTATGGAGTTCCCTGTGGGTGTTAACCTTATGCCTCTTCATTTTAAGCTTAGCAACAACCAGTATGCCACTGTCAGTACATGCTCCCCATCGCTTGATGGTGAACAATTGTACTCCAGCTTTGACCATGTACTCTCTAAAACTTGCAAGGAGGATAAGATCATTCTCTTTGGTGACTATAAGCTAGAGTTAGATGTGACCTGAACTCTGGAGTGGCATCACTGGGAAGGAAGGAACAGGGGAAGCCAAGAGCATCCTTCTCCTGGGTAAATGCATAGAGACATAGTCTTGTCATCACAAACACTATCTTCAGACAGTGACAAATGCAAGACCACCTGGAGACATCCTTGCTTTAAGCACTGGCACTTCCTTGACTGTTATTTTTAGAGCTTGTGATCAAGTGGATGTATGTGGACATGAGCTGTGGAAGGAACCGATGACTGCTGGACAGATCACTGTCTTGTCAGATCCATTATGAACACCCCCCTTGCTCCAAAACACCAAAACCAGCCAAAAGCAATGTGAAGGACTCTGAACACTGTCATGGAAATTTTTGAGTATGTGCTGCCAGCACAGAAGAGGTTAAACTGACATGCGCGGTTTGAAGCTGTGAGTGGAAATTTCCAAGGCTCACCCAGTCCTTGCCCCCTGAGTGACCTGCGGAGCTGTCAATCATTGTTGACCTACTTTCCCCACAGACGCATGCTCAGATTGTGTCAGCTCCTGACTGAGAGCATGCTCAGTCAGAACCTGACATGAGGTAATCGGACTAGAAATTTCTCTGCGGAGAGCACGCTGATTGGATACTAAATTGATATAAAAGTTCTGTGAGCCCCTCCCTCGGGGTGGTGGTGCTGTGGTGTGTGTGGTGGTGTGTGGGGGGAGATCGCGCGGACCAGAGACAGAGGCTGCTGCTGCAGGGACTGCTCTCTGAGTCAGGCTTCAGGGCCTATTGATCTCCTCCTTCGGTGGCTTCATAGTACTCGTTGTACTACGGTTTTGACTACGATCATCTGGCTTCCTGACTTACCTTTCGAACTGATTAACGGCTTACGATTTCGGATCACCCTCTGGACTTTGTTTAACCCGGTTCTGAATCATCGACCTCGGCTTTCCTCACCAACTACGACTCTGCTCATCCCTCCAACTGACGTCTCCGCTGCTTCATCTTCTGGCTCCTGACCTCGGCTTTCTCATACGACCACCCGATTCGTCCATTGCTGTGGACTGGCGTCACGCGGTTCATCATCACCGTGTTACAGTTCGTTTTATTGTTTGTTTCGTTGTTTGTAATCCCCATTTATGAGCTGTTGACCAGCCCTGGGACTAGGTCTTCGGACTGAACCTCGTGGGCCAACAGACCCCTTTGTTGTTAATTGTTTGTTTGTGTTCCAACTGTAACTGAAGACCTTTCTGCCTACGCCTGAAGCGTAAGTCAAATAAATTCACCTGTTCTTTCTAAATCCGCTCCGAGTCCCTAACTCCAGACTCTACGCCGCTAATCCCACCTGTCCGTATCTAATTGCCACCCCGGCCCACCGTGACCTTGGGGCCCGATCCTTCGGTTTTCCCCGACATGGCGTCACGAACAGGATCAATGGGAGGCGTATTGGAGTCGGAGATTATAAGGAGTTGCCCATGGAGCAACCGAGTCCGGCAGACCATCGGTGCCGAGGACTTATGGGACCACATAGCATTCCATCAGGCCGCACCGGCTGAAGGAACTGTGAGCGGGTACCTGTCCCTCCGGGGAGAAAGTGGGGAAGAATGGGCCGTTCGGCTCACCCCAAGTGCGCTGGGTTGCATTATCCAGGACCCTCGGGCCGTTTACCGCCCAAGGGGGGAGACCGGGACCGTAGCCCTGGCCCGTAAGAAACCTTCGGGCATGGCAACCTCAGGCCCGGATCGAGAATTCGCCCGGTGCATAAAGTATGTGAAGGAGGGTGGTGAGGATACCCCTCCTGACGGGTTTAACTGCCCGACCCTTGCCATCGGGTCTAGGGGGCATGAGCTCTTGGTCCAGCTACGAGAGTGCCTGGAGAAGGACGGCAGAAAAATAAAATGGTCGGGACCCCGGTGGAAGAAAGGCCGTATAATAAATGTGCTTTTCCGGGAGTATGTTGTCTTACTGAGGGAGCTAACTGACACTAGGGCCCAGCTCATGGCAGCAACCAGAGCTGTGACACAAAAATTGGCCGAGCGGCCATTACAAGATGGCGCCGACCAAACTGTCAGCGCGCCAAAACCGATGCTGACGTCACGACGCCCAGCTCCACCCATCCCGAGCCCGCCTTCCGGAAAAATGCTGTCTATGGTTCCGCCCACCGAGAGCCGGCCTCCCGCAACAGCGCCACCTGCTGTACGCAAGCCACCGCCTCCGTACGTCAGCCAGCGCCACCAGGAGGACGTACGGGAGAATTGCACTCAAACGGACAACGAAGACTGTAACAAAGTAATTAAGCACAGCATAGGAACGGAAACAACTAAAACAACAAGCGAAGATAAGACTAACAACGTAACCATAAGGAAATCAAGAGTAAGCACGAATACTATTGGAACCGATACGAATGATGTAACAAGAAGCTTAACGATTAAAACAAGTACCATCGGAACAAACACAAGCCACGGATTAATAGAAATGACTAAACCAGTAACCAAGATGAATTATACAAACGAAACCATAAGTGCTGATGAAGCTGAGAACGACTTCATAAGAGTAACGCGAAATAAACCAAGCCAACAACACAACGATTACACTGAAGAACTGGTATCTGCTTTTCCCATTGCAGTTCAAAAATGGGTGACTGATCCTCAGGGTCAGACAAGACAGACCATCACAACACGAACTAGAACACGTTCTGAAATGAATGAATTGAAAAAGGAAACCGGCATACGAAATGATGAAACACCGATTGCCTGGTTGGGGCGTTTAGTAGCAGAAGCAGGGAGTGAGACCATCAATCAAGATGAAGCCTTGCAGCTCGTGCGCAATTCAGCTTGGAGCCGAGCTAAAGTAGTGGACCCGGTGCCAGTGCTGGCCAATTATTATTGGCCAATACCCATTCCAGCTCTGGTTACCGAGGCACTTCAGAGGAAGATCCACACCTGGCACGAGGGACATGCGGGTCGTGCGAGTGCTACCTCACTGGTGTATACAGTGATCGGAGCCTCATACGCCATGTGGAACCCAGCCCACCAAGCTTTGAATTTGACACCTGCTCAGGTGCAGGGGGCATGGCCACACAGATATGTACTATCATCTGGGGATGTACCTTGTTTACAAGAAGCGGTCGATGCCGCCACTGAAATCTACGGTGGGAATCAAAGTATTACCGCGAGGTTATTACTAAGCACATCAGTAAATGGACCGGTTATCCATACTCTGGGACAGCTCGACCAGTTAAGAGGAGCCATGGAGAAGCAACGACATCAAAAGAGTGTAAGCTTCGACAGGGATGAGAAATGGGAATCAAGATATGTACACATGATTGAGCACAATCAAAAAACTACTGATAAAAACCAACGGAAACCACCTCGAGTGTCACCACAGGAAACAAGAAAATATTACTCTCGATCTTCTCCGCCGCCAGCCCGTACAAGTTACTCACCGCCCCAGAGGACCCCTCTAGAAAGAGCAATGTTTGGGTTCCTTCTGGAAAAATCTGGCCTAAGTAAAGAACAACTGAGAGCCCTAAAAGATGAAGGACAGCGAGCTCTCGCCAGAGCTTTAGGGTTCATTGAGAGACAGAAGCCAAAAAACGAGTGATCGCCATCGGCGTAAGTCCGGCGATCGATGGCTTGACTGACCCAGCAAGGCGACAAACGGACTCAGCAATCGGAGTAACACAAAACGAACGTAAGCGAAACGAACCTAAACCGAACTCAAACGAGGAAACGATTAACGAATTGAAACAAAGCGAACTTAAACGTGATGAAGCAAAACTAAGCGGACAAACCGAACTGAAACGGCGTAACCCAGAACGAAACAAACCAAAGCGTAACGAATCTACACGGAGCGAAACTCAACGAAGCGAATCCAAACGACGAAATGAAAAAACCGAAGTAAAGCGAAGAACACAAACCGAACTTGAAGAAACCGTGATAACCGAACCAAAACGTACCAAAACGAAACAAAGTCTGAAGCATAACGAAACCGCACGAAACGAATCGAAACAAAACCAAGAAAAACCAAGCGTAACGGAAACTATTTTGTCTGAAGGAGTACAGGAGGGGGTTGGAGAAAACGACATGGAAGCCCGAACCGAAAAACAAAAGATATTAGTAGCGACGAACCACATGAAACTCTTTGATAGCGATCCTCGACCGTACGCCTCAATAGAGATACAGAACCCCGATGATCCACACGACATCACTACGGCAAGATTCCTACTAGATACAGGGGCCCAGGTTAATGTCATCAAACCGTCGATCCCACATCATCGTACCAACAAGGTAATGATGGTTCAAGGCCTCAATGCTGCTACTGCAACAGCTCGTGTGAAATTTACCGTCAAGGGCCATCCCAAACGACTGGATGCGGTCCTCGGGAACGTGAACATTTTAGGAATCCCTGGCATTCGCACTTTGGAACTGAAACATAAGGTGTCAGAAGTCCTACCTATCATGACTGTACCTAGACCAGAGTGGCATGCACCCTCGCTAAAAATCCACTCCCTATGGCGGTATACTCCGATACCAACGAAAGTGCATCTTCAGGATCCTCTGGACACCTTGCTAGACGACTTGGTCCGTGAAGGCTCCATCAGGCGAATACAGGCGAGCACTTACCTTTCCCCAGGTTGGGGGATACCAAAGCCTGGAAGACCAGACGCCGTACGTCTCGTTGTGGATTACCGTGAGGTTAATAGACGTTGTGTAGCACTGACCCAACCTTCATCGAGTACGCTGCCACAGAACCTATATGAGATGGCCAATTATCAAGCCCATGACTGGGTGGGCACGACTATAGATCTGAAGAACATGTTCTATTCCATACCTATCGACGACTCTGAGGGTATCCTCAACATGTGCATCAGAGGGAAAATGTTTCACTGGAACGTATGTCCGCAGGGCTATCGAAATGCTCCAGCCTTAGCCACCAGTGCTATGAATGACACCCTTGACAGATTCACCAAAAGCAACGAAATCGCCAAGTCCATCCGAATCTGGGCTTACCTCGATGACATCGCCATCATGGGTAGGAACGCAACCGAAGTAATCCAAGCCACGACCGATCTCATCCAACATTTAACTACTGAAGGATGGATCGTAAATAAAGAAAAATCTCAACTGCACCCGACGAGTGAGATCACGTTCTTAGGGACTACCTTTACTCGTGACCTCCGTAAAGGCGTGGCCCACGATGATTTCTCCTTTGATTTGTGGAAAAACAAAGAATTATCAAAGAAGGTAGACTTTCAATCCCTGCTGGGAAGATTGAATTGGGTCCGACATTTCATCACTCCTGATCATCTCCCAGTTATAGCTCGGATTCAGAGGCAAATTCGAGAGAAGTCCAGGCGCCAAACCCCCTGGACCCCAAAGGATGATAAAGCATTACACAACCTCGTAATATCTATTCGGGGAACGAATCTTCACGCGATTGATTTTGATTCGCCATTAACGGTCACGGTGGGATTTACAACAGAGCACATTTTCACCACGGTAAAGAATACAGATGGAAACTTAGTATTTCTCGCTCATCGTACCATCCGCACGAACCAACATCGATATGGTGCCATAGGCAAAACCCTCCTAGCCGCTCAGCTGGCAGAACCACTCGCTGTCGGCCAAGGGCGATTGCAGGCAGTAGGAGCAACTTTGATACCTCGCCTAGCTCACGACCGACCCGATCCATGTTTCCATGGAGAACCAGCCACATGGAGTGCTTTAGTCTTAAATCACTTATACCATTGGAATGCATGGAAGTACGAGGATCTACCGCCGCCCCCGATCATTGACACAACACTACACCTCACATTGTACGGAACAACCCAGCCGGCTTGGATGGCGTCGGATGGTTCCACCCGTGAAGGCGGGAAGTATGGTTTTTATTGTCATCCATGCTGCATACACGATATCAAACCCGGCTGTGAGTCAGCCCAACGTAATGAACTCCTGGGATTCCATGCAGTTACACAGCACTGCTTAGAAAACCACGACGCGACTCTCCCTGTCCCAATCATCGCTATTGATTCTCATTACATCTACGAGATAATAACTGGTACGACTAATCCGACTGAACACCTTGACATTTGGGAAGACACATACCGACTGTTGTCGCAGTTCACGATCCTACCACTAGTCCGCCACACACGTTCCCATAGGAATGACACCGACCCGGTACACGCTACAATCGATGAGTTGCTACGACCAGTACCTAATGATGAAGTACTCCCCCTAGACGATACGAGCGAACCCTCGCCACGACTAGTACCTAATGATGAAGTACTCCCCTTAGACGATACGAGCGAACCCAGGCCACGACTAGTAACTAATGATGAAGTATTCACCCTAGACGAAACGAGCGAACCCATTTGTATTGACCCCTACCTCACTTGGTTGCACGAGCGATGGAGTCATCCAGGCCCCAAGGCATGCTACTCCCGATGGCGTGAGACCATAGTAGAAAAGCCACAGTATGGCTTACATCGTGACTGGAGGCGCGTAGTCCAAGCCTGCGCAGCCTGTGCAAAGGAGAAAGTACATCCCACGAGGAGCACGCAAGGAGCCCTCGCAAAAGAAAATTTCAACCCAGGTCAAACCTGGCAAGTCGACCTTTTTGGGCCATTACCTGGAGCCTCAGTCCCAAATAAGGGGCTACTCGTTATTGATCTCGGCTCTCGGCTAATGACCGTCATACCCCTTCGGAAGTCCCACGCCGCAGCAGTTACTACAGCCTTAACCGCCGTCTTCGCGATGTGGCAAGTTCCCACCACAATACAGTCGGATGGTGGGCCACCTTTTACATCAAACACTGTTGAAAAATTCGCTAGGTCATATAACATCACATGGCATCATCATCTTCCTTACCATCCCCAGTCCAATGGGGTTGTGGAACGGGCCATAGGACTTTATAAAGAAGCGCTCCGAGTAACGGGAAATGGGAGTTATCGAAATTGGACAGTCCGTAATCATGAGATCCTAATTAATCTGAATGCGACCAAACCCTTGTGGGAACAATCTACGGAAAAACCAGTCGAACCATGGGAGAAGAAATTTGCAGACAACGAGTTAGTGTGGGTCTCCCTTCCAGACCATAACCATCGCCATCCTAAAGTTTTGCAAGGCGTAATACAATCTGCAGAGAGCTATCCGAACACCTACTTGGTCACCCTTACAGATAGCGGACGGACCATACTCACCCACCACAACTGGCTATCGAGACGCTCTAATACAGAAACGATTCTACCACAAGACGTTAACCATACCAATGATACTACTTAAAGTCACAGCTCCTGTCCTCCCAGCAAGGGGGCAACTGTTTGTCCCTTATTAAGTGCTGGAAGGTACAGGAGAAAGAGGTCTATAGATAAAAAGGACACGTTCTGTTGTTTTGTTTATGTTTGTCGTTTCAGGTTATCGGATCATTCCTCAGAGGATTTGAGAGGAGCCTGGAAATTAGAGTGACAACTTAAATCAGACAAGGCTACAAAGATGCCAAGAAGACAAAAGGACTTTGGAGTACTCTGGGTTTTGATGTGTTGTAAATATGTTATTTTTGTATCTACGGTATCGATCTCAGATTCTGAGCGGTCTCAAAATTCGGTTCTGTACTTGTTGTCAATGTGGGCTAATGCCACGGGAGACGACGAGAATGGTGAGGGATTGACCGCGTGTCTTAAAATCCCTCTGTCCGTAGAGGATTCGGTCCTCATCCCATATTCAGTACCGTTTGACATCGAAACATGGTTTACCAAGGTCTCAGAAAGTGGGGAGAATGTTATCAATATCTCTGTCCCCTTGATGGGAGGAGGCTATATTCTGACTAGTTACACTTGGCCCCGTGGATTTAATCTCACCACTCTCTCGCTAATCACTCGACCACCTCGTGAGGAGTGCTGGGAAAGGGAAGCTCCGTGCGCTTGTTCCACTATCCCATGGGGGATACACCCCGAAGGTGAGGATTGGTCTCGACCAGACATGTCGCTAAAGTGGGACCCCCGCTCAATTATCCCACCTTGGCACCTCACCCTCGTTCCCAGGGGAAGGAAAACTTCCGACCCTGAGGTCGTCCTCTCACCCCTCGTAAAGCCTACTCCCTTGGTGGTGTGGAACGAATCATTAACAATCGATCTAACTCAGCCAGGACCCAGGGGGAACAATTCATTGTTTAGTTTTTATTACCCCATATTACGAGCGGTGTTAGTAAGTGCTCTCTGCCATGGTGTGGAACAACCCATTAGACAATCCGGCCCCCCGGAAAGGACTAGGCATGCTTTTCCTGCCCCAGGTCGATGCTCTGAATTGAGTACACCAGCACCTTTGGGAATGGTATGGGCATGCTCGGACGGGCGATTGTACACCACCCTACCAGCTACATTATCAGGTGTACAGTGTTTCTTGAGTTCGATTTTATTTTGTCCACCTCTACAGGCTTCCACGGCACACCCGCCGAGTCCCCTTGTGTCACACCGAGATAAAAGATCTCGTACTCCGGTGTGGAGTTCTTTAACGAGTGGGGAAAAAGTTGCCCAGGGACTCAGTTGGGGTTTTGAGGGTCTCTTTTTCTGGGGACTCGCGATCGCCAAAGCCCGGATAGCATTAGCACAACTTTCTGAGCAGGTTGAGTTACTCGCAAATCATACGGCCACGGGTTTTGACCTCGTAGACCAACAGCTACAAGCAGTGTCGCGCATGACTATGCAGAACCGATTGGCGCTAGATGCACTCCTCATCCAGCAGGGAGGACTGTGCCAGTATTTGAATCTGTCCCACGATATGTGCTGCATAGCCATCCCTAATGTCAGCGTCCCACTACAAGGTCAAATCATCAAAATCCGAAAAATTGCAGAGGAGGTCAATTCCATTGCGGGAATAGGAAAAGGATGGCTGTCTAGAATATTCAATTGGTTGGGCTTTAATGTGTCGTCATGGCTAACGAATTTGTTAACACCCTTGTTATCGTTTTTATTCGTGTTCTTAGTTATCGTTCTTATTGTTAGTTGTATTTCTAAGATTCTGACACGGAAGGTTTCAGCTTTGTCTGTACACGTGTATTCCATCGTTCCCTCTCCCGATAAGTTTCGGAACGACGACAACACCGAGGGGGAGGAGGTATAATTCGGCCTTCTAGCTTCTGTGCTGACAGCAAGGGGGCATGTCATGGAAATTTTTGAGTATGTGCTGCCAGCACAGAAGAGGTTAAACTGACATGCGCGGTTTGAAGCTGTGAGTGGAAATTTCCAAGGCTCACCCAGTCCTTGCCCCCTGAGTGACCTGCGGAGCTGTCAATCATTGTTGACCTACTTTCCCCACAGACGCATGCTCAGATTGTGTCAGCTCCTGACTGAGAGCATGCTCAGTCAGAACCTGACATGAGGTAATCGGACTAGAAATTTCTCTGCGGAGAGCACGCTGATTGGATACTAAATTGATATAAAAGTTCTGTGAGCCCCTCCCTCGGGGTGGTGGTGCTGTGGTGTGTGTGGTGGTGTGTGGGGGGAGATCGCGCGGACCAGAGACAGAGGCTGCTGCTGCAGGGACTGCTCTCTGAGTCAGGCTTCAGGGCCTATTGATCTCCTCCTTCGGTGGCTTCATAGTACTCGTTGTACTACGGTTTTGACTACGATCATCTGGCTTCCTGACTTACCTTTCGAACTGATTAACGGCTTACGATTTCGGATCACCCTCTGGACTTTGTTTAACCCGGTTCTGAATCATCGACCTCGGCTTTCCTCACCAACTACGACTCTGCTCATCCCTCCAACTGACGTCTCCGCTGCTTCATCTTCTGGCTCCTGACCTCGGCTTTCTCATACGACCACCCGATTCGTCCATTGCTGTGGACTGGCGTCACGCGGTTCATCATCACCGTGTTACAGTTCGTTTTATTGTTTGTTTCGTTGTTTGTAATCCCCATTTATGAGCTGTTGACCAGCCCTGGGACTAGGTCTTCGGACTGAACCTCGTGGGCCAACAGACCCCTTTGTTGTTAATTGTTTGTTTGTGTTCCAACTGTAACTGAAGACCTTTCTGCCTACGCCTGAAGCGTAAGTCAAATAAATTCACCTGTTCTTTCTAAATCCGCTCCGAGTCCCTAACTCCAGACTCTACGCCGCTAATCCCACCTGTCCGTATCTAATTGCCACCCCGGCCCACCGTGACCTTGGGGCCCGATCCTTCGGTTTTCCCCGACAAACACCAAATCTCTTCAAGACCCAAATGTCTGTAAGGATTTCCAAGAGTGTCTCTATGAAGAGGTCCCTGCTCTGTCCACAAATGAAGGCAACATTAAGGAACTCTGGAAGGGGTTTAAATTTGGCCAGAGGGGTTTACGTTTGGCTAGTGCTGAATCCATTGGCTATACCACCTGTCAACACCAAGAATGGTTTGCTGAGAGTGAAGCTAAGATCCAAGCTGTCCAAAGCTGAAGCTCAAAGGAAAATCAAAAATCAGTGATGGCAGGATAAAGCCAAGGATATTCTGCTGTATGCTGACAAACATGACATGCACAGCTTTTTCCAGGCAATGAGAGCCATTTACAGCCTAACTTCCCATGGTCCCACTTTGGCTCAATGCTCCTTAAAGGCAATGAATCTATACAAGCTAGATGGAAAGAGCACTTTGAGGCACTCCTGAACCACGAGTCAACTATGACAGATACCACCATCGAGTCAATCCCCTAACACCCTGAAAGCTGATTCTTCCCCAAGTCTTCTATCCTAAAAGAAGTCTGGTGTGCCATCAAGGAAACGAAACCAAGAACAACAAGGTTACTGGACCTGATGGCATACTTATTGAAATCTAAAAGGCTGGCAGCAAGGAACTTGTAGTGAGGCTCCATTAATTTATTCTTCATTTTGGAATAATGAAGAGGTCCCTGGGGACCTGAGGAATGCTATCATCATGACTATCTTCAAAAAAGGAGAAAAGCCTGTGTGTGGAGACTATTGAGGTATTGCCTTCCTTCCCACAGCAGGCAAAATCATCTTCAGAATCCTCCTGAACCATCTTCTACCCCTACTGAGGAAATCCTGCCAGAATCTCTGTGGTTTCAGGCCATCTCATGGAGCAATTTACGTGATATTTCTTGCCCACCAGATCCAAGAAGAATGTGGAAACAACATTGGGACCTGTATATAGTCTTCATTGACCTTACTAAGGCCTTTGATTCCATTAGTTGTGAAGTGTCGTGGAGGGTTCTTCAGTCTGGGATGTTTTTCTCAAAGAGCAAAGTCCTCAAAACAACCGTCCTTGACCTTCAATGTGCTGATGACTGTGCTATCCTTGTTCATACTGAGGTAAACCTCCAGACCATGATGGATCTTTTTGGATAAACCTTTTGAACTCTGGGCTTCTCTCTCAACATCAAGAACATTGGCATGCTCTATCAGCTTGCCTGAAACCATGAATGTGACCCCGATCCCCGCCCCCCCACAAATTGCTACTGAGGGAAAAACTTTGGAGGTAGTAGAGTACTTTCCTTACTTCAGTAGCCATGACTTTCAGAGAGTGAACATTGATGAGGAGATCTAGCACAGGATCCTGTGTGCAAGTGCCTCTTTTAGGAAATAGCTTTGGCCTGTATTTATTCATTGTGATGTCTGGAAGGAAACCAAGATCCAGGTCTACAATGCAGGGCTGGCAGTGGAGGCATTGGGATTGGGAGCTACAGTGAATCTAGTAGCCCCCTTCCCAGCACCGTGGCTGCCCACTCTGAGTGCAGCCTGGCCCAGGCTCCCAGAGCCCATCACTGCCCTAGCCCCAGCCCACAATGGCAGCCCACCCTCGCCTTGTATGCAGATCTGGGGACACCCCCCCTGCCATGCCCTCCCAAGGTGTGAACAGTGGTGGGAGCCGCCCCCCACCATGTCCTCAGATGAGCCACTCATGACTCCATTCCTGCTCTGCCCCTGCTGTGCAGTGCCTGTCCCTGCCCCACTCCCTCCCTCACCACGGGGGCCTCTATCTGCCTCCCACGTGCCTTCCCCCACCTCACCCCTTCCCCCGCAATAGACTTACCAGCCGGACACTGCTCTCTAAGCTGCCTGGCTGCATATCAGCAATCGGATCGGTATCAGTCAATATGCCTCGTTAAAAATCAGCCATTGGTATCAGCCCAAAAATTCTCTTATCAGTGCACTCCTATGATGGTACTTCATGTTGAAAAAGAAAATCTCGCGGAATAGCTTCAGTCAGAGTTGACAACCCTAGTCAGAGGCAATATCTTTTCTTAGGCCAACTAAATAGGAGCAAATAATGTCCTTCTTTACTTGGCAAAGGACATTTATAACAAAGAGCCAGAGACTGGCTGGCCCAAGAACAGCTGTTTAAGGAAGAGGAAAGATGCAGAAACTTGTCTCTTCGGACACCAGCCAACCAAATGGCAGAGGAATGTCAAGGAAGAGGTGGAACCCTGATCCCAATGTCCACCTTCTGCCATGGAAAGTCCTATTTCTTATCTTATACAGGGCTTTGCACCGATTTGGTTTCACTGGGTCACTGACATTGCTTCTGACCTTATACTCAGGCTGTCAGCGCAGCACAACACAGTGCTATGCAGACCTACCCAATCTTGCTGGCTTACATGGAAAAGCTTAGGCAACTTAATGCAGCAGAGCTTGCTAGCTCAGGCAGATCACTGTGCTTATCTGGTTGTATCACTTCCGGTACTTGAGTTAGCTTCTTAACACGAGCTTGGGGGACTTTCCGTTGAACTGACTTGGGCTGTAGAGATGCATCTCAAGCGTAGGATTGTAATTGGTCCCTGTGTTGCTAGATTAGTTCTTTTCTGGGTCCATCTAGACTTTTTTTTTGATAACAGCCTGGGTTGAGCAGCACCATGATATATCCTGGTCCCGATATTTTGCTTTACTGAGCTTCTGCTCAGTGTATTGGAAGTGGGGGATATAAGGGAGCTGGATATGGCTCTCCTATGGATCTGTGCCATCTGAATGCCTACATAAGATAGCACAGCCTAGAGGTATCTCTAATTTGATGTAGTATGATATAGTGCCTAAGGAACCGTACGGCAGCTAAACAAATTACAGCTTGTTTTGGACAGATCTCCATTGCTGATCTCCCAACTTTCCTTCCAGTCCTTCACCAACACAGTATCAGGACCAGATCTGAAGTGCTGTGGTATATTGGTTATATACCCGCTGAGAGATCCCTTGGAGGGAAATCCCAGGTGGTTCCATCCAGATGCTGTTTGGCCTTATTCCAGTGCACAGGGACTGGAGTGCAACTGAGAATCTGGTCCAGTTCTTGCATGTGAAATGTAAGTTTCTAGCTTAATGAACAAAAAATGTCTCTGAGGCATCTTTCTCAATGTAACATAGTGCACTTATTGGTGTCAGAACAATAAACTATTAGTATTATTCATTATTTATTACGTGTTAAGTGCTGACAGTGTGACACAGAAGATATCTGCAGAGAAAAGAGGCAGTTATTTAGGGGGTGATTTATGTTTCTTTCTCCCTACGCTGGTATGAATTCAGGACTTTTGTATTTGCAATCTCAGGTTGGTGGGTTTTACAGACTATTCAACTAATTCAGCCACATCTTTCAAACATCTGTCGCCTCTGAAAAGTTCTCTGTGTAAGGAGGAAACTATGTTATTTATAAGAAGGAGCTGTCAAAGAGGAGCTCTGCTCAACAATCTGAAGCACTGCTTATGTACAGCCACACTAAACTATGCTCATTTGGATAGCTCGAATGGCTAATTTTAGCTTAAAATTGGAAGCAATTATGGGTTCAGGAGGAAAACTAGGGCTGTATGTCATTAGTAATTGATTTCTTTGGTGGAAGAGCTTGAAATGAACAGTTAAGAGGAGAAACATACTTAAGTGATGCAACCGGTCACATGAAATATGCAGATGTTTTCCAGATGTGTGTATCTCAGGTGGACTTGTGGTTCTTCTTGTCTTTTCCCCTGGTACTCGTCTGCTGTTTTTTCCTGTGCTTATTAGTCTTTCATACTGAGACTCATGAGCTCATGATGCCTCACTTTGTGGGCTCAAGCTGAGATCCATGTGCAACTCCTATACAAAGCAGAAACTGTATGTCGTTGTGAAGGAAGAGTTGAGTCATTTAGGAAGCTGCTGCTTCCTGCTTTCAACATCATGGTGCCTTCTTATTGTTTTCTTTCTCACCTGGGTGATTAGGCTGAAAAGAAGGCAGGTCAAGCAAAACAAAGATGCTTTCTATACTGAGGAGGCAAACTTGGAACTGTTGCTTACAAAGAAGCACTGAGAAAAGAAGAGCCTGCTGTCACTTTTGTTTCTACTTCATGGGCCAGTCCATGCTCTTTCAAGTAAACTATTCTAGGTAAATTAAGTTCTTTGGGATCTTGGCTAATTCAGTATTGTCTGTTCTCCTGCTATAATGGCCAGCCCTATGTTAGTCAGTGCATCTTCTAAATCTCCAGATCCTAGGGATGACACATTTGGTGAAAATGTCAGCTTTTATTTAAAAAGAAGACAAGTTTCTATCCCTTCTGGTTGTCAGGGAGAAAACAAAACAAGGTAGCACTTAGAAACTAAAAGAACTTACATCTTGGAAAGACAACCCAAGAGTACCCTAAAGACTCAAAGGCCAGAAGGCAAATACCAAACTCTCACCACCAACCAGTGTATTATCATTTTAAATCTCATGCTTTTAAAGCCCACCTCAGGATTTGTAATCGATGGCAGTCACTCATCGTGGTGCCCTGTGACCAGTGGGGTCCCTCAAGGCTCTGTCCTGGGACCCATACTGTTCAACATCTTTATTAATGATGTGGACATTGGAGTCAGGAGTGGACTGGCCAAGTTTGCCGATGACACCAAACTTTGGGGCAAAGCATCCATGCCAGAAGATAGGCGGGTGATCCAGGCTGACCTGGACAAACTCAGCAAATGGGCGGACGAGAACCTCATGGTGTTTAACACTGAAAAATGCAAGGTTCTCCACCTTGGGAGGAAAAACCTGCAGCATCCTTATAGGCTCGGCAGTGCTACGTTGGTTAGCACTACAGAAGAAAGAGACTTGGGGGTCATCATTGACCACAAGATGAACATGAGCCTGCAATGCGATGCTGCGGCTAATAAAGCGACCAAAACGCTGTCTTGCATCCATAGATGCTTCTCGAACAAATCCCAGGATGTCATTCTCCCCTTGTACTCGGCCTTGGTGAGGCTGCAGCTGGAGTACTGTGTCCAGTTTTGGGCTCCACAATTCAAAAAGGATGCGGAGAAGCTTGAGAGAGTCCAGAGGAGAGCCACGCGCATGATCAGAGGGCAGGAAAACAGATCTTACGATGACAGGCTGAGAGACATGGGACTCTTTAGCCTGGAAAAGCGCAGGCTCAGGGGTGATCTGATGGCCACCTATAAGTTTATCAGGAGTGACCACCAGGATCTGGGGGAACGTTTGTTCACCAGAGCGCCCCAAGGGATGACGAGGTCGAACGGTCACAAACTCCTGCAAGACCGTTTCAGGCTGGACATCAGGAAGAATTTCTTTACTGTCCGAGCCCCCAAGATTTGGAACAGTCTGCCAGCGGAGGTGGTTCAAGCACCTACATTGAACACCTTCAAGAGTAAATTGGATGCTTATCTTGCTGGGATCCTATGACCCCAGCTGACTTCCTGCCCTTTGGGCAGGGGGCTGGACTCGATGATCTCCCGAGGTCCCTTCCAGCCCTGATGTCTATGAAATCTATGAAATCTGGGAGTCTTGCTCATAGCAATTGATAGTACTTCTGAATTAGAAAGCCCAACTGCTTTCATCTTTTTGTTTGTTGTATTTTAAGCTTGCACCCATAAATAGCAATAGTACATTTAGGAGAATGCACAATTCTTCAGTTTCATTTCTGGTTTTATAGGTCCTTGGGGCACTGAGAGTGGAGCATTTAAAATTCTGTTTGAGCATCTCTGGTACAGAAGGCAGAGCCAGTGACAATGAATCATAGTTAACCAATTGATTATGTATTGAATTTTGTTTGCTATGATCTATCTAGTCTTACTGCAGGACAAGCATATTAGCCAGATGTAAATGACAACCAACTGTTCTACTACATGATCTTATATCCTTGGTTACATACACAATTCACAGACTCTTATTAAATAAATAAAACTATTGAATGTTTTAAAGATAATCACTTTAGCTGTCTTACTGTAAATTCTAACTACTTTTACTGGTAGTGTGTATGTGCACACACAGGCTATTTCTTCCAGGAAAACAAATTTATATACCTAATAGTGATCTGCTCTACAGCATTCTCATTGTTTCATGAGAAATTATAGAACTTACAACATGATTAATAATGCATTATTTAAGTGCAATATATGGAAGATTTTGTAGTTTGACATGGCAATAATTTGCTGGTTTTGTGAGACTCACATGCAGCAAACCAAACAAATGACCTTCAGTTATATTTTAATTCTTTTTTTCTTTTGTCATTGTAATTGTAATGCACCATTTGCTAGGATGAAGACGGCCAATCTGAGAGTAATTTTGGTTTTGAAAAGGCTATCAAATGCTTCCTTTTGTTTTTTGTGCAGTAATGCATCTTGATCAAGGGGTTATTTAAGGAAGAAGCAAGAGAGAGAGCACAGCAAGATCCATACAATAGCAATTGTTGTTTGACATATTCTGTCCATTGGCCTTGTTAATAAACTTGCCAACAAAGAGCTAAGCAATGGTGATGAATATGTCTCAGTTTTCCATAATATTAGCTCCTAGGTATTCTTGGAAGTAGCTGTTGTTTTTCATTTAAGATGGGCAGGGTATCTCATTAAACAAAAGGCAATTATATGTATTAGCAATAATGATAGAATAAAGAAAAAAAAATACACCCCCTATGGATGCTATTTTCACAGGGCATTATGCAAGGGTTAATTTGAAAGCTGTTTTCCTTGCAATTTTAAAGCTTTGCTGTAATTTTGTACGAAATTTGAGATCAGTGACTCTATAATATCTTATGAATAATTTACAATGCCAACAGTCTTTCTGTGGAAGAATACTAAATTAATTAGGGCCTGAAGGAATTTCCATGTGTTTAAGCCACAGTATAACTTCAAGGTTTTACTGGTTCAAAGTCATTGAGACAAACTTCTGGCTTCTGAGGTGTTAATAATCATAAGAAAGCAACTCCTATGACCTTGCTTTAGACAGAAAGGACTGAAGAGGTTGATAGTGGGTGTGTCTACATGAGCGGCCGACTGTGCAGTTGCTACTGCTCAGTCATTTAATACTTGCTTAACCAAGTACTAAAAGACTGTGCAGTAAGCAGCATTACTGCACAGTATCGTCCTCGCACAGTTATTTTTAGACACTACTGCACACAAGCAATGAGCTACTGCTCAGTAGCGTCGCCATCATGCCCAGTGACGCTACAATGCCGTAGCAATGAGCTCATTGCTCTCATGTCATGCTTGTTGCTACTGCGCCATAGCGTCGCATGTAGGCGTGCCCAGTGTGTGTTTATCTGTTAAAATAAAAGTACCGTCTTCCCCCACTTCATTCCTTCACCTAGTTTTCTGGGAAGCATTCAGTTTAAAGGAACTTCTCTTATATCTGTCCCCACACCAACATTTTGTATGGAAGGGAGGGAGTAGGCATGGGTGCCCATGTCCTATTTTCCTTAGGTGTCTGTGCTAGTTAGGTATCTAAAAGCAGATGCCGTCTGCTTGACTAGACTTGCCTTTCCAACCATGCTCAGAAGGGATCTCCTGTAGACCCTTAGTCACAGGAGTTGGTCACATTTTAGCCCAATAGTTGGGTGGTTAAGAAACTAGCCCTGGGAGTGGGAGACCCTGTGGCAGGGCACTGTGGGTGCTTAATTGCGGCAGCCATTTTTGATCCATGGCTGCCTATATAAACAGGGCTGTTCCCTGTTGGCAGGGCAGGCAGTAACATTGCCTGGCTGCAAGGCTGCTTGGAGCATCCTGGAGGTAAGGGCAGGAGCTGTAGGGGATGGTTTGGCTCCTGGTCCTGGGCATGACCTAAAACTGCACCCTGCTGGGAGTGGGTGGCCTGGTGGGGCTCCCAGTGGTGCGGGAGCCCCCAGGAACTGCCAGGCCTGTTACTACCCTGGTGAAAGGTGAGTAGGGGCACCTTAACCCCAGTCTTCACCTTTGGGTGGCTCATAGTACATCAGAGCAGGATAGGCCAGGTAAACTTCTGGAGGCTCCTGAGCCTGCTGGAGGAGTGACCCCACAGGGCCAGGCACACGTCAAGGAGCACCTGAGCTGTGAATGGGGGACCCAATCCCTAAGTGCAGGCAGGAGGCAAAAACCCCACTGAGGTACTCAACTGGTCAATGCTGGGGCCAGGACCAAAGGGTCAAAAGGGCCAGGGGCTCACTGCGAGGGATGCCCACAAAGAGCAAAGAAGCTCGTGGTCCCAACTGGGCCTGAGACGGGGCCTGGACATATGGAAACCAAAGGTCCCCAGGGTTGGAGGCCAGAGATAATGGGCGAAGCCAACAGTTGAGCTAACTGCCTGAGATGCCATCTGCCAGGCTTGGGCTGCGGTGTAGGGGTGGAATGGAGCCACGGATGGCCCCCCCAACACTGGGGTGTACAATGGGAAGCTTCCCACCTTAACTAACAACATTATTAATTACCAACAAGGCATGGTGGGTGAGACAGGCATGTGGTGTGCCCAGAGGCAGGTGGAGAGCTAGCCATGTGGCTAGCCAGAGACTCCCACTTTGCCGCAAACCCAATTTCTGGTCTTCCCCCCATGGCACCCTAAGGAGGTTTGAATCTACAACTCCCTCTTCCTGGAAGAGTCCCCTAAACACCAGGCCCATGGGCTAGGCTGGGCCAGGTGCGCTTTTCCCCTTTCACTATGCCTGATGTTGAGCCTCAGAGAAACCAATCTGTTGGATAAACTTCAGCAGCTTGTGGGCAGTGTAGGAACCCTTTGTGAACCTACTCCAGGGCCTGAGGTTGTGATCATTGCCCCTGGCTGCAACTGTGGCATTGTGCCAGAGGGTCTAGTAATCAGGCTGGGGTCTCTGGCCTGCAATGTAGAGCTTATTGAAACTGAATAAAAATAGCCACTTTCTCTTTTCTCTGGATACTCTTGACTCTTTCCATTCAAATATTGAAACCTTGCCCTGCTATCCCTGAATGGCAGCTGTTCCACCCTGTCCCACCCAGCAAACCAGACAAAGAGAAAGGTGAAACAACTCCCCGTCTTCAGCAGCTAGCCTCTCCTCCTCCCACCTCTAAGACTCTTGAGAATAGTCATGGGCTTTGTAGTAGGCTTGGAATGGATGCAATTTCCACTGAAGTGGAGGAGTCACCTTTCCCAGTGGGCCCCACCCTGCTGGGAACGTGAATCCGGGAGCTTCTTCCCTGGGGTGGAAGGAAAATGTGGCCACATCCCCTGAGGATCCTACTGTAGCATGGAGAGTGAATGCAACACTCCCTTTAGGCTGAGCCTTTCAGTGCTTGGCTACAATGTAAGAGCAAGGCTTTTTTTTTCTCCTCTGTGTTGGGAAGGTAGATACACATGGTTTTAATGTTCAGATGCTTTTGTTTCCCACCCTAAAACTCGGCCCCAAATACACAGCATGGGGCATGACAGCTATGCTCACACACTTCATTCCCTGCTGGCGCTTCAGCCTGTGCTTCTGAAATGAAAGTGTCCCTTTCTGTTTAGCAGAAATAGGAGGGGGGAGAATCATCAAAATGTTGAAAGGAAATACAGCAAAGAAAATCAATCAGCCAGTTGGGAGTGTTATCAGAGCTATAGTTCTCCATATACAACTTCCCTGTACAGTTCCCATTCAGTAATATACTTTCTACCTTAGTTACTGATACAGCCCCATCGCTGTGCCATTCAAATGCCTCACAGTCCTTCCACAATGCACTTCTCACAACCCCTCTGTGAAGAAGAGGAAGGTTTTATAGCTCTACCTTAGAGAGAAGAAAGGATAGGTCACCTGCTCCAGGGCACAGAAGACGCCTGTGGCAGAGAAGGGAACTGAATCCAGGTCACCTATGAATCAGGATATCACCAGATATGGTCAGGCCACACTTCACCTCTATGTGTACGTGCCTGAAAGGCTTTGCTGAAGTGAGACCTGTTCTATAGCTTGGTATGAAGTTCCCTTATCCCCCTGGTCCTCTGAGCACTCGTGTCCTACAGGTAGATGCTCAGGTATACAATGCGAGCCCATGGCTGTCATTGGTAGGTCTGTGTATGTGGTATATTAACCCATAAAGGAACCAGAGCAAAGACTCGGTGTGCAGAAACTTGTAGTGAACAGCATCATTCAAGCCCTTTTCAGTCAATCAAATTTCAGACTATAAATTGAAACAACTTCAATATACAAAGTAGAAGCAAGGGAGAGAAAAGCATTAACTAAAGCCTAGCTGTATGGAAGGGCGGTCACTTTGGGGATCCTCAGTTATATTAAAATTATCCTCATTGCCAGGATCCATGGATAATTTACACATCAAAAGCAGTGAGCGGAAATGGCCATGAAAAGTGGCAGCTGTTGCCAAGTTAAATAAAAGCCCCTCAGTGAAGGCAAAGAGCAATAAGAGCTGTGTGGAAAGTTGGCTTGCAGAAGAAGAGGTTGTGTGAGAGCTTATACCCTGCCGCCTTCTCGGTCCCTTGGGAACTGATACAGACTCAGAATTCACTTGACCTGTGGGGCTGGGGAAAATGTGGCCGCACATCAGTGAAGCCTGATGTTTCAGTCATAGGAAACAAAAGTAGAACTGTGCCAGATGCCAGACACAGGGGATCAGGTAGCAGTAACCAAGACTGAACTCCAAAACTCGGAGTAAATCTGGGCTGCTACGTTTCTATCACACTGAGTCGACTCTCCCCAGTTAAAAAAAAAAGGTGTGGAATATGTGGCTTGGTTTTATATATAAATAAATGGAAGATGGATCCAGACTGGGTTTCGATAAGCAACAGGCAATATTTTTAAGACAAAGTCTTTCTTAAAAAATAAGGTTTTGTGGTTTTGGCATTAAAACACTTTCCAGGCTTGTCTTGAATTGCTTTTTTTTTCTTCAATGAAATGCAGTTTTCAGAGGGGAAATTCATACCAAAATCTCTTTTCACCTCTCTGCCCCTAACTGTGATTTTTCTTTTTCCTGCCTAGAACAAATTTAGGAATACACCTGAATTTTTCTCCCCCTTTCCCTTTTTGCCCTGAAAGCGTTATTTCAATTACATTCTCAAATGTGAAGAAAGGCAGCCTCTGCTCATATTTGCCAAGACATGGTGGAAATGAATTGGTTTTCCAATGGAAATATCAGCAAAGCCAAAGCTGATTGTTCCTTGCGTCTGGGATTTATGAGTTGATCCTGCTTGCTCTGATCTAAACCTGAAGTAACTGTGCAGAAGTCAGTATGATTACTTTAGATGTAACGTGTAACAGGGGAGACCCTTAATGCAAAATTTGCATCTTTCCTTCTCGGGCTGACTGGCGGGAGACTGAGCATACCTTATGATTTAGGATGGTGGTAGTCATTGTTATCATTACATAGGTATTGAAGAGCCTGCATAAGATTCATTCTGGTTTCTACTCCACTGGCACCTCTTTTTGTGCCCCAAGTCTGAGCACAGTCCTGGACCCTTGTATTCATGAGACAAAGCAGGTTTAACTCTGTGATGCACCACTTCCTTGTGCATTACGTAGCCTCCATTGCTGTATTCCTTTGTTCCACTCTAAGGAGGGGGGTGTGTGTGTGTGTGTGTGTGTGTGTGTGTGTGTGTGTGTGTGTGTGTGTGTGTGTGTGTGTGTGTGCGCGCGCGCGCGTGTGATAGGTGAAAGGGTTGTTTAAGACCTGCTTGCAGAGCTGAATCATGATTAGGGGTTGATTAAGGTTAACCAGCCTGTGTCCATCTGGAGCACAGGGCTTTAAAAACCATGCCCTATTTGCCCTGCTTGCTTGTTAGAGTTAATAGAGATGATGCTGGGAAACCTGCAGCTGAAAGGGAGTTGAGCAGAGGCAGGCAGAGCACCTTGTATAATGGTTACAACTCTTGCTCCAGTCCTGTTTGGATCGGATTGCATCAGCTTCATACTGTCAGAATAAGTCTGTGATCCCCCTGGGGAGTTAGGGCGTCTTCCTGTCATTCTGTTATGACTCTGGCTGGCACAAATCAGTGTCCTGCCATTTCAAAGGGAATCTCCCTCTTCCCTTTTTCCAAGTACTTACACGCTGGTTCTGTTCACCTTACATATGGTCTCTCTGCCGCCTTTCTGTCAGCAGGGCAAAGCAACTGATGTGTTGATGGTGAAGGGTGCACTCTGACTCATGGGCAGTGCAGCTATCATGGGCATGCCCAAGAACATAACTTTCCAGGTTTTCTGGAAACTGCCCTGCTTCCTACATTTTTAAGATATTTCCATTGGCATTTCCTCTTTCCCAACCCCTCCATTTCCCATTGAGGTAGGGGCTAGATATTATATTACTGCATCTCCAGCTTGCACACTAGAAGCCAGATCCTCATCCAGTCAAAATGTATACAGTAGGTACACTGATTTACACAAGCTGAGGATGGAGCTCTGTTTTTCAAGAGCCCCCAAAAGATGGTTTGAGATACTGTATTCTGAATCCAAGGTAATGATACCAGAAATAAACCATCTGATCAATCCTTCTATACCAGGAAATGTCCTGGTTAAGATGCAGTCACCTGGTATTATCCTTCATTTAGTAACTATATTGACTGTAACTGGGTTAATGACCTGAGGCTAAAGGAAAAGAGGTAAAATTTAATAGAGAGGAGACAAAACAAGAACATGTCCCAGAGATCCCTTATGACTTCTGTATTCATGTAGAAGACCTGCGAATCTGTCTCAGCAGCATGCTCTTTGTTTCACTTGGCTGTCTCTTTGCCAGCACCATCCATGAGACAGCAACTGCATATGCACTGCAGACAGAGTGGAGTGACTATGTCCCCAGGGCAGTGAGCCATGCCACGGTGCTGATGCTGTGGCTCATGGTTACTAATCTGTTGCGTGTCAACAGTTCATTCGCTTTGTCTGCTGGGGCCAGACAAGATGATTCCAGCAAATCAAGAGCCAGAAAATCCAGGCCAGGCACAGTAAAAACATCTTTTCTTGGCTGGCCCAATGAATCAATGGAGGGATTTCTTGTATAGTGAAGGGGCTCAGGGATTTCCCAGGTTTTGAGCCAAAATGAATCAAAAACAGTGTAGACTGGCATTTGGCATATATGAGCTTTCAGAGATAGTGTATTACCAACCTCTAGCTTTGGTCCTCTCTGCTAGCACCATCCAGGCAAGCATTATCTCTGAAGCAGCTGCTTGCCCCCCTTCTCAGACATCCAGGCAAGGTGTGGCAATGACAGCCATTCCTTAGGGAGGAAATGTTTTGGAAAGGACAGTTAGGTCCAGAGGGTTTTGCTCTGGAAGGAGAAGCCTTGGGCTGTGCATATGCCAGTCCATCCAGGCCTACGCACCATCTGGTATGAGGGGACGGATGTAAAGAAAGGGACAAGGGCAAGTATAGTTTCTTAAACCTGATGTTTAGAGAGATTTTTCCAGGCACACTACAGTTGTATCTGAAAAAGCTAGACTATTGTGATGTATTCTGTCCAGTCAATTGGTGTGTGTAAATCACAGTCGCCCAGATTAGGTCTCACATTACAAGATTATTCCCTGTTTTTTTCCCTCAGTGGTGACCCCAAATCTCGCCTGCCATGTCTTGATGTTAAAGGGTTAAAGGGAAGGTGCAACTTAAACACTAGTGGACAATAAGGTACTGATCAATTCCCTTGAGGTTTTGAACTTTCTTATAAAACGGTCTGGTTGACCATAAAAAATGAAAACTCAGTGTGTTCTTTATGATAAGGTTCTTTTTATAAGGTATCTGTCTCACTTTTTACATTGTTTTCTCTTGTTTTTTAGGTATCACTGCATCCTGGGCTGAAGGAAATGACAGAAGCCTGTTCCCCAAGCTACTGATCAATGCCTTCTCCAGTGGAGGTAAGTATTGTGTCCAAAACCACTCTTTAAGCATCCCAAAATAAACTCAGGTATGATAAAAAAAGATAAGTTCCTATCCTTTGGGCTCAAGGAGCCTGATTCCCCTTTTGCTTTTTTCTCAAAGGGTATAAGTCCAACAAAAAGGGTGCCTTCACCTTTAAGCACACTAAAGGGTGTCAGGCTTATTGTATTTACATTTCTTCTTTCCAATGGTGCTCCACCTCAGCCTGACCTTGTAATAATAGAAAAATAAGAAAAGTTTTACTTGTCACCGTAAGGCTCAGCCATCTCTTCCTGGCTGGCCCGCTGTTTCCCAAAGTTGCACCAACTCCAGGATTGCATTCCCAGCAATGATTCTTCAGTCGGTATCTCCTGGGTCGACATTGTTCTCCACCTTCCCCAGCCAGCTGATATCTGACTCCTCTTTGTATCCGCTGTCTCAATTGTCTCTCCTTTCCTTCCAATGTGGCACACCTCTCTCTCTCTTTTCATTCAGGTCTCTCCCCTCCTTACTCTTCCTCCGGGACCACTCTACCTTCATTGAGCAGCTGCTCTGGAAACACGGCTCCTTCTTTTCCTTTGCTGGTTCCTGCCAGTTTTCGGTTCGTGCCATTGCTGGCTCTTTCTCATCATGACAACTATAAACTAATGTCTCTATACACATACACCCATGCACATGCACGCACACCACGCACACGCACATGCATATGCACTTGCTAGATCATCAAAGGGTATGGTGGCTGTTACCTAATGAAGTGAGTTCTGGTACATGAAAGCTTATGCTATACTTCTCTGATTTAGAGTCTATCAGGTGCAAATCTACTCTGTCATATGGGTGTTACCTGAGTCATTTGAAAAACTCTGCAAGCCAGAAAAAACCATCTTGTTGCTGAAAGGAGTGGAAGAGGGAGGGGAGGAAAATCTTTGTTGAACTCTACAGGCTTTCAGCTGCTCAGAAGAACTTTCTGTCTGACATAAAAGACTCAGCCATGCCAGACACTCCAAGGTGCCTTTTAGATGATTGTATTATCGGTGGCTCCAGGTGTTCAAAAGAGACAGATGACAATTATACCTTTTGTTTTCTTTTTTTCATGTTTGACAGCCAGATGCCTCTTTGATCAGGAGTGTGGTGTGTGTGTTTGTGTATGTATGTTTATCTATAATCTTAGGTCTATTAGCCTGGCAATGCCATGAATGGTTCAGCTGGATGCTTAAACAAATACAGAAATGATTTGCACTCTATAACATCAAATAGAGTAGTTCTCGTCTCTCTTGTTTTGTAACACTGAGGGGAAGTACATCTTCTTTCCTATGGTGCAATGAAATTATAATAATAGCTGTGCAGTTTTCACTAAGGAAAGACAATTCCATGGATTGATTTGTAAAGCTTTGTGGGATAATTGTGTGAGTTCTGTGGGGTCTCGAATGTATAACCATTACAGCTGGGTCAAACAGGGTGAATCCATGTGTTGTGAATTGTAACTTCTCAATACAGGGAACCAGTTAATGGCAAATGATGGGCTTCAGGATGTCTGCATAACATATAGGTCAAATAATACTGGAGAATGAGCAAATTTACAGAAACTCTGATCTTTTTGTAGATATCTTATGAATAGAGGTGAGGAAAAAAGTTCAGTTAGACAAATTCAGTAATAATCTAGGAGGGGTTATTCACAGTGGCCAAACATTGTATAGCTACAACTTATGTCTGGAAGCATCAAGAAACAGTTTACATTAGTCAAGACATTAGGCCTAATTGTCTGCAGTAATAAGGGGCGCAGAAATAAATGACACTTGTGACGCAATTGGCCCTTTGAAAGTGCTCTACAGTCATGTCCAAATAGAAGAGCATGGCTGCATAGCCCTCCAATCGTGCAACCAATTAATCCTCATTGTATGAAGGTTCAAATGAAGATGCTCCAAAGCAGAGAATCTTCATTAGTTTCTGTCTTCTCTGGCTGCAGCCCAGCTCAGCCCCAGCTGGTGTCTCTGGATAGGAGGGGGAGAAGGCAAGGGAGGGAGATCCACTCTTGGGTTTTCTCAGCCTTGCTGGAGTGGTGGCTGGGGGACGGGGGGGGGGGGGGGGGGACAGTGGATTGGAGCCCCTCACCTGGGGGGAAGGGGTGGTTCCAATTCAGAGACTGCAGTGGAGCTGCAAGATGGGGGGCAGAGCTAGGGGGAGAGGCTTCACAGACACAACTTCTCTCCCTGGATTGTCTCCAAATTGGAGTCAATCTTCCACCCTCCCAATCCAACAGCTAACATCTGTTGGGTTGGGAGAATCAGTCTAACTCATGGCACTTTCTATGAATCACCATGACGTAGACCTGAGAGCTGCATTTCTATCTGTGCTCAGTGTTGGCTGGGAAGAGTTGTTCTCTAGCCCAAGACAGCCCAGGCCGACTCCATAGGGGCAGCATTAATTTATGGCACTTGTATGATGTTCTTTGAGACCATACATCAGTGGGAACTTGAGTTCTGTTTTGATACATCCAATTCCTATCGCGTCTCTCTTGTAATGCTGCAGAAAATAAACCCATCCACTGATGCATGGCTACGTGCTGTGGCTAGCAGTGAGAAAGTCTTGGATTCACTGGTGATCCCACTGGTACTGAGAGACATTGCCCTTGCCGTTAGGTTCTCCTCATGTGCTCAAGGCCAGATGGATCTGGGGTCAAAAAAGGAATTTTCTTTTGGTCAGACTGTCAAGGCCAGCTGTCATCTTCTTTTGGTTTTTATGTTTTTTTTTCTCCTTCCTCTGTCCTGTGGAGAGTATTCTACTTCTTAGGGACATCTAAGTATATTTTACTTGATAACATGCCTGTCATGGCAGTGGACACAGTATTAGCAGTGCTCCTGTCTCTACTTCTTAGTTGGGTGCTTTGTGACTGTGGTTTATGAGAGAGACCAGAGTGGATGTTTTTGTGGACTTTTTGGACAAATGGTTGCTTGTGTATGAAGGGGATTGGGCTCTATAGGCCAAGAGGTCCCTGCCTGTCCAATGTTGCTGTGACATTTCATAGATTTCATAGACATTAGAGCTGGAGGGACCTTGGGAGATCATCGGATCCAGCCCCCTACCTGGGGGGCAGGAAGTCAGTTAGGGTCAGAGGATCCCAGCAAGACAAGCAGCCAAATGTTTCTTAAAAGAGTCCACAGTAGGTGCTTGCACCACTTCTGGAGGGGGGTCTATTCCAGGCCTTGGGGGCTTGGATGGTAAAGAAGTCCAGCCTAAAATGGTCTTGGAGGAGTTTGTGACCATTTGATCTTATCATCCCTTGGGGTGCTCTGCTGAACAGATGTTTCCCCAGATCTTGATGTACACCCCTTATATACTTATAATGAGCCACCAGGTCACCTCAATCCTGCGCTTTTCCAGGCTGAAGAGTCCCATGGCTCTCAGCCTCTCTTCATACGGCCTATTCTCTTGCCCTCTGATCATGTGCGTGTCTCTGTCTCTCCTCTGGACTCTCTCAAGCTTCCCCCCTAACCCTAGGCCAGGGGCAAGAGGCATGGCTGTGTGAGGAGATGATGGTGCTGTCTCTATAGGCTCTGTACCTTTGAGGAGTTTCTGTGTGGATAGAAAATTGTCTACTGGCCCCCTCTGGACTAAAAATCCCCCCCGGCCCCCCTAATTTTGGGAATAATAAGGCTCAGTTAGGCAATGGTATGATTTCAATGGTTTGTGTTATGGGAGGATTTCTAGGGGCTTGTTGTATTAGTGTTTCAAAGTGAAAATAGTTGCCTCCAACATCTGAAGCGCTTTCTTCAGGATTTGTAAGGTTATGACAGATAATACGCTTGAGTGACCCATTGTAACGAACAAGAAAAATCCTGTTCCAAGAAGGGAATTGGACTAGTTGATCCACGAGGTCACATGACCAAGACTCAAACTGGAGCTCTTATGCCACAATTACTTGTTCAAGCATATGCCTCTCTTCTTTGCAGTCTGCGTTCTCACAGTGGTTCTGTATCAATCGCAAAGTAGTGGTTTGGGTACTAATTAAGGTTCTGGAGTGAAGTGTTTCTCTTTCTTATTGGACTGATAAAGGATCACCATTAGAGTGGATTTTTGCTATCCTGAAACTAACATTTGAGAATAATCCAAGATAATTGTACTTGTTCTCCCAAATTAACGAGAAAGATTAGGATCTGATGGTGATATGGAACTTAGAGAATGGCTAGGGAGGCTTGTTTCCAGGAATGGTGCAGAAGAGAAGGTTAAAGGGGCCATTTTTCTTTGACCTTCTGAGAGCTAGCTGAATGACCATTTGGGAAAAGGATAGAATGGCAATGCATGTTCCAGCGACCTGTGAAGTACAGCCCCCGCATGTATATTTGTTCTGGAGATAATTTGTTTCGGTTCATATTTGTACTTTTCAGCCTGCTCCAGTAACCTCTACTCATGACTGACCTCAGTGGGACTCTTCCACTTGTGTGAATATGAGCTATTTGAGTGAAGACAGAAAGAGTTGAGGTTTTCATGTTATTTATCTCTCTTACCTTTCTGTGAAAAAATCATCCACAGCATGAGTGGTGGTTCTATTACTCTGAAAAGTTTATCTTCTAATATTTTAGCACACTCAGAATGTGTAGACAATAATTATAGAGTGAAATCTGCAAAGCTGTCTTGGGGATTTGGGCTAATATAATCTCATTAATTTTAATGGGAATTAAACATCCAAAACACAAATCTTGGGTCAAATACTGAAGTTCTTGCTCAGCTTTTCTTTAAATCAGTGAACGGTGGTCTGATTGAGGTGTGAGCAATGAGAACAGGATTATAGTCCAAACAAAGTACCAGGTATAGGAAGTTTGGTTTGCATGCAATCCTGTATGTCATATACCGTACAATATATCATAATGGTATTGTGTACTAGTTGTGTCCCTCTAATTAATACACAATAATAAACTTCTAGTGTGTAATGATTAAGAGGAAATCATGCATAAAGAAATCACTTGCAAATAGTCACATTTGCAGAATTATAACTCAGTAATATCATAGTCCCATTTATTTTCTGTTGGGTTTAATCACCAGTAATAATTCAGTCTGGGGTAATTAATCTTTGCTGATCAAAGTACAGGAAAAAACTGAAATATTGTAACAGCATCATAATGAGACGAGGTGCTGATAGGGCATAATTGTTCAGTATACTTGTTTACTCTGAGATGTGAAGAAGTCCTAGTAAGCACACAATCAATTGCAAGTTTATTATTATCAAGTAGTTGGTCAGGGCTCAAATACTATGGTCATAGGATCCCATAAATGCCTAAGTAGAGAGGTGCTAATAAGTAGGACTAAGCTTATGACAAACGACAGGAAATACTGGTGGTAGAGACACGTTGGGCATGTCTATGTGTGCACCTACATATGCCCCTAACTGTGCATTTGGTACTGCACCTTAGTAAGGTTATTTTTAGACACTACATCATTGTAGTGATGCACTGTGGCGATGTAGCTCATTGCTACAGCGATGTAGTGTTGACACCATGGTTTCTGCCCCCCGACGCTCCGTCACTGTAGTGATGAGCTATGTCACCATAGCTTGTTGCTACAGTGACATAGTGTCTTGTGTAGACATGCTCCTTGGGGGAAAAAGGGAAATTATTTTCCCCATCTGGTTTCCTCTATCAGGTGAAGGGTAATGTTCAGTCCACACAAGCAGCAGGACGTGACAGTCCCAGATCCTAAGGATACCTCATGGTCAGCAGAAGTCAGTGGCCATGAGCACAGAAGCCCTCTTCTTTTGTAGCTGTTCACTGCAAAATGGGTTGTAGTCAGGATTTTATACAACCACAGCAGAGCATGAATGAGTGTTGGGATTTAGCTATAAGCTGAGCAGGATTGGGTGGGAGATGGTACAGAATCCTCCTGGTTCTCTTCTGTCATATGGGAATGTTGACTTGACTGCACGACTCTACATGACTAGTTGAAGATCCACCAAGACATGTCCCGTCTGTATGGCTGGGGGACAGTCTAGCTCCTGGAGGCCTTGAGTTAATACTGTATGTATAATATCCATACATTGAACTGACAAGTCAGGAGTCACTCTACTCTGCTGTAGATTTTGAAGATGGCATGTAAAGATGCAAATGATCTAGTTTATTAATTTGGGTTCATTGGGTTTATTCCTTCAGCCCAGTGACTTTTATCTGAAAGGGGTGTCTGTTTTCAAAGTACCAAAAAAACTTTTCACATCTGAATATTGTGTTTAAAATTCTTTTGATATTTCCTTCTACTGATACTGCCACCACAACATCAGTGGTATTAAAGAAAATCTAAAAGGCAGACAGCATTTAGAGCTATGAACAGCTTTGGAATACAGTGAATCAAAACTGAAACCCCCTCAGTTCTTTAGCCGCTAAAACATTTCCATGCTGGGGCAGCCTTTATCATCCACAATAGAAAATACATTCAGAGAACAGCAAATATCTGTCAACAGGCCAGAGGGTTTGGATGCAAGACAATTAGCACAACAGGAAAAAATCAGACTTCCGGAAATAAGCAAGGATAAGATTTATTTTTAATACGCACTTTAAGTTATTGGTTTGATCAGAGTAAATGTTTCTCTCTCATTCCTCTGCATTGAAAATTTAGTGTTGTCTTACTTGGCTAGATTTGCTTTCTTCTGCAATTATTTCCTCCATTGAGTGGCAGGAGTAGCATTTGTTGTCTTGTTCTTCATCTTTTCTACTACTCTGTTTTGTTTATAACAGATAAACCATGGATTTGGTTGTAGTCACATGGGTAGGTTGTTGTCTTCTAATCCTTTAGCTCTGCCTCCATACATAATTTTAATTAGACACAAGGATTTAAGCCTTTACATTCTAAGGCTTGTTGGAGTCAAACTAATAATTAAAAGGATATATTTAGATGGCAAGAAAACACTTCTCAGGGTAATTTTTGATGTTTAAAAAGTGCCAAAGTGTTCGTTGGTCTCTATCTCTATTTCAGGATGTAAATTTGCTCTCATGTATGCTGTCACAGGAGAATATTCTAATCCTTAAACATAAAAAAATAGCCTGGAAAGCCTTGAAAATTAAAAATCTGCATCCCAGTTTTATTAGTCCATTGGAAAGATTAAGGGCCAGTTCCGCTCGGTTTACAGTAACTAAAGATCTGGGTCTACTACCTCACTAGTATGAAGAATGGATACTATCTTGTCTAATGCCAGGGACTGAGCAAGGGGCTTATAAAACTAGCACATGAGCATTAATAGCCTGAGCTAAAAAAGCAAAAGCTTTCTAGCTGAGTGCTAGTATGGATTCCCATCCTTTGAGATAGGCATGGGCACATGGACATGGTACCATGAAGTAAAGCATGGTTGGGACTTTAGATCCTATCTGCTGCTCCTTCGTAATTGTGGATGCGCATGATCTTAGTGAGATGTAGGCATATCCATCCATTTCTCATTGAGGACTAAGCTCTCATGATATAGCTTTTGTTTTCCAGGGGGTAGGGACATACAAAATGAGCAGTACAGTAAAGCAGCTGATGCTCTGTCAAGCCCTGTCCCATTTTATCTCCCACAGGCCTTCAGAAGGTGAAGAGGAGCACATAAGACATGATTTAGGAGGAGCTTTCTGATTATGAGGGTGGTCAAGCATTGGAACAGGCTGCCCAGAGGAGTTGTGGGATCTCTCTGTTCCTGGACATACTCAGGAGCAGGTTGCACAGACATGTGGCCGGGATGGTTTAGTTAGGGGTGGTTCTGCCTTGAGCAGAGGCTGAACTAGATAACCTTGTATGGTCCCTTCCAACCCTGCTTTCCCGTGATCCTATGTTTCTATGAGCAGTGGGGCTTCACACTTCCTCAGGACAAGCAGAGGCAGAAGTTCCTACTTATGTGCCCTAAACTAGTCAGAATTGTATTTTCCCCTCAGAAACACGGATGGTAAAGAGGCAGAAGGGCATGCCCTGTTTTTTTCATTGAAAGAACTCCACAAAACATTTTGCAGAAGGTCCAAAAGCTTTGGCTTGAAAAAACAAAATCAAAACAAAATAGTTCATTTTAGGCCAAAAGCAAAATATTTCATTTTTTTCTAACCAAACTGAAATTCTTCTTTCTGCCCCGGTTTATCAGTGAACTGAGCTGCGGTGATGGCGATGGTTACGAATGGGACGCACAGTGAGCGCTGCATCTTCCACATCACAATCTCCCCTCTTCCTGGTCTGATGGGGTGCATCATGGGAGTGCAATGGCTGTGGTACCTCACAGGAAATGGGGTCCAGCTGAGGAGCCTGGGCCACAAAGAAAAACAAGGGCATAATGCAGCCAACCTACAATTCCCTTGGGGCACCACAGCAGCTTTGGCGGGTGTGGTTCAATGTCAAACTGACCCCCCGTGAACTATTTCTGCTGGAGACTGTCAAAACATTTCATTTTGATGAGAAATGTCTGTTGCTGTTTTGGGATTTCTTAATAGAAAAAATCAGGTTTTCAACCAAAACAATGTAAACTCTTTTTTGTTTTCTGATGTTTGTCCTCTCTAAGGAGAAGCGGGCGTTTTGCATGGGAAGCAGATGCTCTTCGCACGTGCACACGGGTTGATTACCAGGAACCGTCACTTTCTGTCATCTCAGCCGGGACACCAAGGATGACTTCTGCCTCCCTTCCTTGCTGGATGCCAGCATCTTTACAGATGAAGGCAGGCCCCGGGACTTCATGTAAGGCTGCATAAGCTTTGCATTGTGAGACCCTGTGCAGCCTTCCCTCTCTTTACCCCCTTGGATCTTCCTGTTTAGGAGGCCTCCTTGTTGCTTTTAAGCCCTGCAAAAGCCCCCTTCCCTGCACTGTTTGCCAGCTCAGAAAAGCTGTAACAGCACAGTCTGCCCCCTTCTCTCCATCCGTTGTGCTCGGGGTTGTGGGCAGAAAACAAAATACTTCCAGCATTTTGGAAGTATCCAAGGAGCTCCCACAGGCCAGGGCTGTGTCTGGATGCTCCTGCTTCATGCTGCTGGGCTGAGGTGGAAGGGAGTGAGATAGAAGTCAGACCCAAGGCTTGCATTGGAGTACAGGCTTCCAGCACTGGCTTAGCGTCTAAACCGTTATTGCGATCTCCCAAACCTCTGCTTCCTTTGCCCAGGATCAGATCATTATTAGAGCTTAGCTGTTGGGTTGCTAGTAAATTAAAGGTATATGAGAAACAGCGATCTCTGCTTAGAGAAGCAGCGTTGGGTATGCTGGCCTTGCAACAATTCCCCTTCTGAACTAGCACAAGGTCACGGCATAGTGGAACCACTGGGAGACTATGATAGAAAGGGAAATTTTTGTTTCTGTCATACAGCATTGCTGTTTATCTATCGAGGAGCCTTTGTGGCTTTCATCACCATAATATCTGAGTGCCCAGTGATAATTTCTTCTTAGTGCTATATAATCCTTCAGCCTTTTGTCCCATTTTCATGAGAGTTACCTGAAGGAACGGGTGGATCAGTACTTAATCATCGTCAGCCAGCAACTCAGCTGGTGGAGCTGGGCTGATTTCAGTGATTAATGCCAGCCGAAGGTTTGGCCCCATATTCTGAACAGCAATAATCTGCCCCGTGCTATACTGCACACTTGGGCTTTGTCTGGCCCTGCACAAGTTCTTTGATAAGTTAATGTGCAACAGGACACTTCTAAACAATGCTGGGATTGGGAGGGGAGACAAACTAGTCTGACCTGCTGGGAAATTCAGCAGGGAGCAGTCAGTGCCGGAGTCATTCTGTTGTTCTCTGTTGCAATTCCTAGGAAAATTTGTCATGTAAGAACTTGCAAGATGGTATGATTCCCATAATTCCTTTGGGGTAGGAAAAGTAAGAGATGAGTCAGGGACCTTACCTTAACTAAAGTCTTGCATTCTTCCGGATGTGTGCTGTTTAGGCACAGTTGGAAGTGAAGCAATTTTCTTCTGTTCATTAGGCCAGAGAGAAATGAAAGGGTTTTGTATCTTAAATACAGAAGACTATTGTCTACTTCACAATGGTTTGTTCCTTGGAGAGGTGTTTTAGGAGGTGCTAGAAGGGGGCTTCAGAAGTGCTAGTGTTCGTTCAGCTGCAAGTTGCTGGGGTAGCATCACGGAGCAGAGCAGACTGAGGCGGAGTGGCTGGATCCTCTGCTGATCAGCAACTCAGCTTGACCCCGATGGAGCAGGGAAGTGGGAGCTGTGAGTGCTGGCATGGCCTGAGGCTTGCCAGTTAAGCCAGAGAACTACCGCTCATATTTCCAGACCTCTGTCCTTTGCAACACTGGAGATCAGTGATTTGGCATGCCCAATTGTGTGCTGGCTAGAGTTCCCCTGTGACATCCCCACTCCACAAAATAGCACCAGGTTTCCAAAACAGGGATCAGGAGGTATGTGTGTGCCAAATGGCACCCGGACCAGCAAAGGCTTTACTATTTCCTATAAATCATCTCCTGTATCTCTGCCTTTCATAAACGACCCCACCCTCTAGATTCTCCTTTCACTCAATCCAGAGACGTGGTAACAAAAGCACAATAATTAGAACACAGCAGCTGATCTGGATGCCTCCAGGACCCAAATGTTAGTAATCTTAAATAAGATGGTGTCTGTCCTTCCAAACATCCTTTTAACTACTTGGAGGTTATTAATTACAGGTTGTCTTTTACATCTATACTCCTGAGCTACTTGCTCCTTTAGGAACTGCAGAACTGGCCACAGTAGACAATGGCTGTACCACGGGCTTTTAGCATCTCAAGACAAATCCCAGAGCTGACATCATCTGCAATTATGGTGCACAAACAAAACCACTCTGACATAAGAAGGTAAATTATTCATTATTTGTATAGTACTGTAAGTGCAGTGGGAGCTTTATGAAACATAGAAATTGCCAGACTGGATCAGAACTGTGGGCTGTCTAGTCAAGCATCCTGTCCCCAACTGGGACCAGAACCAGACATGTCAGGCAAAGGTATAAGGACCTTGCAGTAGGCAGATGTGAGGTAATCTTCCCCTTTGGCATACACACAAATTTCATGCTGATTGCTAGTAGTCAGTGAATACCCTAAACCCTGTAGGCCAGTCCTTAGCATCCTTTCCACACAAGGTGCCATGGGTCCTATCCCAATAATCTTTCAGTCTAAACCAGACAAAAACATAACAGGGGGTAAGGGTTTAGGCATGGGACAGCATTTGTGAGACCAGCCTATGAGAGACTAAGGGGAGATTTGGGAAACAATTTGAAGGAATAACACTGAGAAGGCAAATCTGCTCTTTATTTTAAGGAAGTCATGCTCAATCTTACAACATTCAAAAAACAGGCATGGGGGACTGGACATACCCATTTTCCAAATGGAAAAGGAGAAGACCAATGAGAGAAATAAATCATGACTCTTGCTGGGAATTGTAAGATCTGGCATTTTGATAACCCCAAATAAACTAACCCCAGATAAACAGCCAACACAAGCTGTTCCAGATGCTAACTGTATACAGGGCAGCAGGGAACTGCCTTCCTTGCATAGATTCTTTACCTGGTAGATTTGGGGGCATGAAGGGTTAATGCGTGCAATGGTAAATGATTTTCAGCCCTCATTGTTCCAGTAATACATTGATGACAAATTTCAGTGACTACACATCATCAGAGCATGCCTTGTCACAGGTGATGAGTGGGGACAGAGCACAAAGAAGCCCTTTCTGTCACCTTTTCCACCTTGGGGCAAGGGTGGGGGTCCCCAGTCTCTGTCCTTATACTCACGGCACAGATGCCAAGTCGACACCGGAGTGGGGGCGGAGTCAATGCTCATGGACTCCTACCATGAGATCGGAATAGATGGAGGGGGGAGCTTATGCTGCACTGAGTCGTGCTCTGGAGCACATTCTCCTAGGAGACAGGGCATGTCTACAAGTGCAAGTAGTGTGCCTGAATAAACTATGGTACAGTTCACACCAGAGTTTATTGGTCCTAGGTGCACCATTTGCACAGGCACCTGGGACCGCAGCACACTGAGTCTGGGTGGTGTAGCTCCAGCTGGCAGGGGATCTGGGGGGGTCAGCCTGCCAGCCTGGGTCTGCTCCAACCTAGCTCAACCTGCTGCAGAGGGGTTGGCTGGGGCATGGGGTCTGCTAGAATGCATGGCTAGCCGGCAGGCAACTGCCACATTGAAGCACCCTTGTGTCCCAGTCAGCTGGGGCAGCGTAGGTGATCCAAGCAGGGTGCAGGGCCGGGGCAAATCAGCCCATGCGGACCCCACCTCTGCTTCGATCCAACAGCTCTGGACCCAAACAGGCTGCTGCCGCCATTGGAGTCGGTGTTGGTGTCAGCATCGGGGTGGTGTGGGGGGAGCGAGTGGCTGGATGCAGAACTGCTCTGCCCACCTCCATGCCGCTGCTGCTCCACCTGGCTCCACATTGCTCCCCAAAGCACAGGGCCTGGGGTGGACACCCTGATTTGCTCCCCCGTAGGGACAGCCCTGTGTGCAGCATTTACATGTGCATTGCAGAACATTAAATAACTCTGCAGAAGGATAGTACTTGCATTGGATAGTACTATCCTACAGCAGTGTTTATTAGTTTACTGTGTCTGAATAGGGGAGCACGTGTAGACGCTGACATTTTACTGTGGAGCTAATTAGGCAACTTCTCACTAAATATCATGTGTAGATGTGCCCACAGTGACTAAATCTGCTTCTTCAACCCACGTACCTGGTATGGGCTATAAACCAGAAGGAGGCCCTCAATCTTGAGAGAAAATGTTTGTCCTTGGCAGAGTGCATTATTTCCCAAGAAGTGCCCTGTTTCTCAAACAACTTTACTATGTAACAGAGGAAGAAGGCAAATATGAAGATGAAATCCGGACTCTTCGGGAAAATTGAATTTGCCGTTGTTTCCTTTGTGGTAGCTGTTTCAGGTTAGCCAGCAAAATGCCCCCTTACATGGTTTTTACTATTGATTTAGTCTCCGTCCATTTAAAGGCATTTTTGTACATGGTCTGGCATGTTCTTTAAATGTTGGGGATGGCTTGAGGCAAACTTTGCATCAAATATGAAAGCATGAACTAACAAAGGGTGCATCTACACATGTGCTTTTATGTGCAGTAGCCTATTCTACTGCATATTGAAGCAGTGCATAAAAAACTGTGCTAATACACTGCTAAATTAACTGTGGTAATTCTATGCATACTAGAGTAGGCTACTGTGCATTAAGTGTCACTAAAGAAGTGTGCTTTCACTACTGCACATTAGGGCAGCCTAACACGCATTTATGTAGTGCCTCACATTAGAGGTACTACACTTAATGTGCAGTAATAAAAGTACATTGATGCACATGTAGATGAGCACATATAGGTTTTAAGGCCAGAAGGCACTGTCTTGTTATGTAGTCCAACCTCTTGCCTGACATAAGCCAAGTAACGTATTTCAATGACATTATGGGAAGCTTTTAGTTTGCGGTCTGTATTTTAACTAATAAAGCCACTTGCAAGATACAGATGTCTTAGGACTCCAAGTTATCTCAGGCAAAATTAGACATGGCTGACTGAGATTTGCATCAACAAAAGGGAGTGTTTCCCTATATTATTGTTTATAAGTATGGACACAGGAAACATAGCAGCTGCTTCTTAACAAGAACAGTCTGTCAGATCAACATGCCATATTGGAAGTGTTGTAGGGTCTTGTCCTTTTTTTTTTGGGTGGAATAGTATTTAGCTATCTTAGGACGTTGTCCTTCTGTCTTTGATCTTAGTATCACAATTTCCACTGAACAAGGGGCCAGGGTTGGATGCTTAGAAGTCCTTTTTCCATCCCTTATTTACCTGCATAACTGCATTCAGTAGACAAGCCTTGCCTAATAGCATCAGTGGTGAAACCATTAGAAGAAGGGTTTCATTTTCAGTTCTGAAATCTGGACTGTGGACCTTGCTAGGGATTAGAATAGTCCCAGCCGGGCTATTTTCCTTAACATGACACTCCACCTTTTTGGGAAACATTTCCTGCAATAAGGAAGGCTAAAGAGCCTGAGGGTAAAAGCAGGTGAATCTGGAAGCCATGAAGAGTTTAAAGTCTTGTGTGGATGAACTTAATGCAAGGCTTAATTTTTCTGTTTGGCACCTGAGAATGACTGTGATGGATGCATTAGAAGAGGAACAGATAGAAAGCCTTTGACGTGGAACAGCCACATAGTCAATATCTTATAAAATTCCAAGAAGAACATCCACCAGGCTTTGGATATGTATTAACTTAGAAGCGTGAGTTTATTTGTATTAAAATACATCAAGGCAAATATAAGCTATTGCACAACTATGGAGGCATATTAATACACATATTAACTGTATTATACATGGGCTTGCCTAAATAAAATGCACTGGCAACAGCTGAAAATTCAGTTTTTCGGAGCAGGGCTGAATTAATACAGGTTCTAAGTGACAGATTAGTAGGCTCCCTTTGCTTAAAGTGCATTGCCCCCTAGCAACAGTTCAGAAAAACCAAAGCATAGCAACAATGCCAGTGAGAATCTGACAGCCTGAGGTCCCTTTGCAAAACAACAGAGCCACCAATAAACTGCTAAATTGCAGGAAGCCAATAATTTTATCCAATTAGGCATGATGAGTGGGCAAGTGCCAACCTGGTGTCTCACACTTGAGCAGGTTAGACACAGCTGTATTGGGACAATGATGACATTTTCTCCTCCAGCAGTTTTGGATGAAACATAAAAAAAATTGCCTGTAAGCATGACATTGCCAGGGCTGCTGCTGTTCCCCCGCCCTGCAGAAAAAAAGGAGAGATGCTTTTGAAGTGTTGGCCTCCGACTGTGACTCAGAATGCTCGTTCCTTGAAAGCTGGAAAACGGAGAAGGGAACAGTCAAAATCGCCTCCTATTTATAGAAGCCTAAATCTGGAGAAACTCCATTGGGCCAAATCCATTCCCTGTTTAAACAGATTGGGTCAGATTCTGTGCTGTACCTGCACCCGCTGCTCTGAGGGGTATGGGATGGGCCTTAATAATGTGGACCTTAATGCAGATCCTATGCCAAAGGAGTTTTCCTTTAAGGACCTTTGTGGTCCCAATACTCTTCCAAGACAGATGCAAGGGCTGGAGTGGGGACTAGCATTTGGCTCACTGACTTCATCTGACATGCTTGCCTTTGAAAAGAAAATGTTTTCAGTGATGACATTCTCTGAAAGTAGAGGGGTGAGCTCCATTTCGTGCCACAGTTACTGCAGTCATTTATGCTGTATTCAGGATAGGCCTGAACATTCCTTAATGATAGTAATTCCAGTGAATTTTTGTTCACTGGTTTATTCTGCAAAAAATACCTTGGGTTAAACCTAAATGTCAGACATTTACTGCTCTCAAACCATCATTTTTCTTCAGACAAAGCTTGAGGTTTAAGTCAATAGATATGATTCTTTGATTACAAACTACATGGTAGGACTTACAGGCAGTCCAGTGGAGGGACCTCTTACCGTTCCACAATAAAAGCCATGGAGGGTACTGCGGGCACTAACTTTTTAGCAACTTGCCCAAATGGCGGTGGGGCAGGCATTGTGGCAAGCAGTTTTTTTCTCCTCTGCTCAGCCTCCATCTCGCTCCTGGCCTACCCATTCCCAGACCTCCTTGAATCTTACACTGAGAGGGAGGAGCTTCCTCAATGCTTGTTATACCCTGATCACTTCTTACCATCGTGCCTCTTCCGAATGAGAAAGGACAATTCCTCCAGAGAAGAGTTTTTGGATTTAGATAAGTCAAAAGATGTTATTTTGACCTCACTTTAAGTAACAGAGAAGGACGTGGGTTGGGAAATACATGGTACAGAGAGATCCGTCCCAGCGAACTGGAGGATCCAGCGTGACTGCAGTACGTCCTTACAACAAGATCAGCTGCAGGGATCTGCAACCCTGCAGCATTCTGGAGGCCCAGTGTCGTAGATTCATAGATGTTAGGAGCTGGAGCTTACAGATCGTTGGATTCAGCCCCCTTGCACTTGGACAGTCAAAGACTGCTAGGGTCAGATGACTCCAGCAAGGTGGGTGTCAAGATGCTTTTTGAAGATTGCCGGCGACAGTACTACCTCTGGGGGGGACCCTGTCCCAAACTCTTGTTACCCTATTTGTAAAGTTTCTTTTCTGCTCTGTCCTCACTCCTCTTTCAAGTCAGAACCCGATCCTTTTAGAGACACAGCAAGCTGTCCATCTGTCGCTTCTGATGAGAATTAGAGAAAACTGTGCTGATGGCAC